>NW_027274367.1:0-107554 GCF_030028105.1 Mobula birostris
AATATATCCTTCCTTCAAAGCCAAGGAACAGCCTGCACTGAGAAATCAACTTTTTTATCTTGTATACCTGTGTGATATAACTGATGTCAAACATCTCAGAATCATGTGGGGAGTTATGTTATGTTGTTTCCATTAGGTCTGCAGTCAGTAGTTTTGAGTAATATTGAAATGGATTCTTTCAATGCCAATGCACTGAGAGCACTGAGAAATCAACTTTTTTATCTTGTATACCTGTGTGTTATGACTAGTGTCAAACATCTCAGAATCATGTGGGGAGTTATGCTATGATGTTTCCATTATGTTTGCAGTCAGTACCTAGGAGTCAAATTGAAATTTATACTTCTTTCAAAGCCAACGCCCTGTATGTTAAGAGAAAACAACTATTTTATCTTGAACGCCTGTGTGATGTAACTGGTGTCAAGCATCTCAGAATAATGTGGGTAGCTATGTTATGCTGTTTCCATTAGGATTGCAGTCAGTAGCTAAGAGTAAAATTCAAATGTATACTTGTTTCAATGCCAACGCACTGCATGATATAAGATATCAACTTTTTGATGTTGAATGCCTGAGTCATATAACTGGTGTCAAACATCTCAGAATCATGTGGGGAGTTATGTTATGTTGTTTCCATTATGTTTGCAGTCAGTAGTTTTGAGTAATATTGAAATGTATTCTCTCAATGCCAAAGCACTGCATACACTGAGAAATCAACTTTTTTATCTTGAATGCCTGTGTGATATAACTGGTATCAAACATCTCAGAATCATCTGGGGAGTTATGTTATGATGTTTCCATCATGTTTGCAGTCAGTACCAATCAGTAAAATTGAAATGTGTACTTCTTTGAATACCAACGCACTGCATGTTAAGAGAAAACTACTTTTGTATCTTGAACGCCTGAGTGATGTAACTGGTGTCAAACATCTCAGAATCATGAGGGGAGTTATGTTATGATGTTTCCATCATGTTGGAAGTCAGTACCTATGAGTAAAATTGAAATATATCCTTCCTTCAAAGCCAAGGAACAGCATGCACTGAGAAATCAACTTTGTTATCTTGTATACCTGTGTGATATAAATGATGTCAAACATCTCAGAATCATGTGGGGAGTTATGTTATGTTGTTTCCATTAGGTTTGCAGTCAGTAGTTTTGAGTAATATTGAAATGTATTACCTCAATACCAATGCTCTGCATGCATTGAGAAATCAACTTTTCTATCTTGAATACCTGTCTTGAATAACTGGTGTCAAACATCTCAGAATCATGTTGGGAGTTATATACTGATGGTTCCATCAGGTTTGCAGTCAGTAGCTGTGAGTAAAATTAAAATGTATACTTGTTTCAATGCCAACGCACTGCAAGATACAAGAAATCAACTTTTTTATCTTGAATGCCTGAGTGACATAGCTAGCGTCAAACATCTCACAATCATGTGGGGGGTTATGCTACGAAGTTTCCATTAGGTTTGCAGTCAGTAGTTTTGAGTAAAATTGAAATGTATTCTTCTTTCAATTCCAATGCCCTGCATGCACTGAGAAGACAACTTTTTTAGTTTGAATGCCTGAGTGATATAACTGGTGTCAAACATCTCAGAATCATGTGGGTAGTTATGTTATGTTGTTTCCATTAGGTATATTTGAGTAATATTGAAATGTATTAGGTCAGTATATTTGAGTAATATTGAAATGTATTCTCTCAATGCCAATGCACTGCATCCACTGAGAAATCAACTTTTTTACCTTGAATGCCTGTGTCATATGACTGGTATCAAACATCTCAGAATCATGTGGGGAGTTATGTTATGATGTTTCCATCATGTTTGCAGTCAGTACCAATGAGTAAAATTGAAATGTGTACTTCTTTCAATGCCAACGCACTGCATGTTAAGAGAAAACTACTTTTGTATCTTGAACGCCTGAGTGATGTAACTGGTGTCAAACATCTCAGAATCATGTGGGGAGTTATGTTATGATGTTTCCATCATGTTTGAAGTCAGTACCTATGAGTAAAATTGAAATATATCCTTCCTTCAAAGCCAAGGAACAGCCTGCACTGAGAAATCAACTTTTTTATCTTGTATACCTGTGTGATATAACTGATGTCAAACATCTCAGAATCATGTGGGGAGTTATGTTATGTTCTTTCCATTAGGTTTGCAGTCAGTAGTTTTGAGTAATATTGAAATGTATTCTTTCAATGCCAATGCACTGAGTGCACTGAGAAATCAACTTTATTATCTTCAATGCCTGAGTGATATAACTGGTGTCAAACATCTCAGAATCATGTGGGGAGTTATGTTATGTTGTTTCCATTAGGTTTGCAGTCAGTACTTTTGAGTAATATTGAAATGTATTCTTTCAATGCCAATTCCCTGCATGCACTGAGAAATCAACTTTTTTAGTTTGAATGCCTGAGTCATATAACTGGTGTCAAACATCTCAGAATCATGTGGGGAGTTATGTTATTTTGTTTCCATAAGGTTTGCTTAGTTATGTTATGCTGTTTCCATTGTTATTGCAGTCAGTAGTTTTGAGTAATATTGAAATGTATTCTTTCAATGCCAATGCACTGCATGCACTGCTAAATCAACTTTTTTATCTTGAAAACCTTTGTGATATAACTGGTGTCAAGCATCTCAGAATCATGTGGGGAGTTATGTTATTTTGTTTCCATAAGGTTTGCTTAGTTATGTTATGCTGTTTCCATTGTTATTGCAGTCAGTAGTTTTGAGTAATATTGAAATGTATTCTTTCAATGCCAATGCACTGCATGCACTGCTAAATCAACTTTTTTATCTTGAATACCTTTGTGATATAACTGGTGTCAAGCATCTCAGAATCATGTGGGGAGTAATGCTATGATGTTTCAATCATCTTTGCAGTCAGTAACTATGAGTAAAATTGAAGTGTATACTTCTTTCAATGCCAACGCCCTGCATGTTAAGAGAAAACAACTTTTATATCTTGAATGCCTGAGTGATGTAACTGGTGTCAAACATCTCAGAATCATGTGGGGATTTATGTTATGTTGTTTCCATTAGGTCTGCAGTCAGTAGTTTTGAGTAATATTGAAATGTATTCTTTCAATGCCAATGCACTGAGTGCACTGAGAAATCAACTTTTTTATCTTGTATACCTGTGTGATATGACTGGTGTCAAACATCTCAGAATCATGTGGGGAGTTATGCTATGATGTTTCCATTATGTTTGCAGTCAGTACCTATGAGTCAAATTGAAATTTATACTTCTTTCAAAGCCAACGCCCTGCATGTTAAGAGAAAACAACTTTTTTGTCTTGAACGCCTGTGTGATGTAACTGGTGTCAAACATCTCAGAATAATGTCGGTAGCTATGTTATGCTGTTTCCATTAGGAATGCAGTCAGTAGCTATGAGTAAAATTCAAATGTATACTTGTTTCAATGCCAACGCACTGATTGATATAAGAAATCAACTTTTTGATGTTGAATGCCTGAGTCATATAACTGGTGTCAAACATCTCAGAATCATGTGGGTAGTTATGTTATGCTGTTTCCATTAGGTTTGCAGTCAGCACTTTTGAGTAATATTGAAATGTATTCTCTCAATGCCAATGCAATGCATCCACTGAGAAATGAACTTTTTTACCTTGAATGCCTGTGTGATATAAGTGGTATCAAACATGTCAGAATCATGTGGGGAGTTATGTTATGATGTTTCCATCATGTTTGCAGTCAGTACCAATGAGTAAAATTGAAATGTGTACTTCTTTCAATGCCAACGCCCTGCAAGATATAAGAAATCAACTTTTTTATCTTGAATGCCTGAGTGACATAGCTGGCGTCAAACATCTCAGAATCATGTGGGGGGTTATGCTACGAAGTTTCCATTAGGTTTGCAGTCAGTAGTTTTGAGTAAAATTGAAATGTATTCTTCTTTCAATTCCAATGCCCTGCATGCACTGAGAAGACAACTTTTTTAGTTTGAATGCCTGAGTGATATAACTGGTGTCAAACATCTCAGAATCATGTGGGTAGTTATGTTATGTTGTTTCCATTAGGTATATTTGAGTAATATTGAAATGTATTAGGTCAGTATATTTGAGTAATATTGAAATGTATTCTCTCAATGCCAATGCACTGCATCCACTGAGAAATCAACCTTTTTTACCTTGAATGCCTGTGTCATATAACTGGTATCAAACATCTCAGAATCATGTGGGGAGTTATGTTATGATGTTTCCATCATGTTTGCAGTCAGTACCAATGAGTAAAATTGAAATGTGTACTTCTTTCAATGCCAACGCACTGCATGTTAAGAGAAAACTATTTTTGTATCTTGAACGCCTGAGTGATGTAACTGGTGTCAAACATCTCAGAATCATGTGGGGAGTTATGTTATGATGTTTCCATCATGTTTGAAGTCAGTACCTATGAGTAAAATTGAAATATATCCTTCCTTCAAAACCAAGGAACAGCATGCACTGAGAAATCAACTTTTTTAGTTTGAATGCCTGAGTCATATAACTGGTGTCAAACATCTCAGAATCATGTGGGGAGTTATGTTATTTTGTTTCCATAAAGTTTGCTTAGTTATGTTATGCTGTTTCCATTGTTATTGCAGTCAGTAGTTTTGAGTAATATTGAAATGTATTCTTTCAATGCCAATGCACTGCATGCACTGCTAAATCAACTTTTTTATCTTGAATACCTTTGTGATATAACTGGTGTCAAGCATCTCAGAATCATGTGGGGAGTTATGCTATGATGTTTCAATCATCTTTGCAGTCAGTAACTATGAGTAAAATTGAAGTGTATACTTCTTTCAATGCCAACGCCCTGCATGTTAAGAGAAAACAACTTTTATATCTTGAACGCCTGAGTGATGTAACTGGTGTCAAACATCTCAGAATCATGTGGGGAGTTATGCTATGATGTTTCCATTATGTTTGCAGTCAGTACCTATGAGTCAAATTAAAATGTATACTTCTTTCAATGCCAACGCCCTGCAAGATATAAGAAATCAACTTTTTTATCTTGAATGCCTGAGTGACATAGCTGGCGTCAAACATCTCAGAATCATGTGGGGGGTTATGCTACGAAGTTTCCATTAGGTTTGCAGTCAGTAGTTTTGAGTAAAATTGAAATGTATTCTTCTTTCAATTCCAATGCCCTGCATGCACTGAGAAGACAACTTTTTTAGTTTGAATGCCTGAGTGATATAACTGGTGTCAAACATCTCAGAATCATGTGGGTAGTTATGTTATGTTGTTTCCATTAGGTGTATTTGAGTAATATTGAAATGTATTAGGTCAGTATATTTGAGTAATATTGAAATGTATTCTCTCAATGCCAATGCACTGCATCCACTGAGAAATCAACTTTTTTACCTTGAATGCCTGTGTCATATAGCTGGTATCAAACATCTCAGAATCATGTGGGGAGTTATGTTATGATGTTTCCATCATGTTTGCAGTCAGTACCAATGAGTAAAATTGAAATGTGTACTTCTTTCAATGCCAACGCACTGCATGTTAAGAGAAAACTACTTTTGTATCTTGAACGCCTGAGTGATGTAACTGGTGTCAAACATCTCAGAATCATGTGGGGAGTTATGTTATGATGTTTCCATCATGTTTGAAGTCAGTACCTATGAGTAAAATTGAAATATATCCTTCCTTGAAAACCAAGGAACAGCATGCACTGAGAAATCAACTTTTTTATCTTGTATACCTGTGTGATATAAATGATGTCAAACATCTCAGAATCATGTGGGGAGTTATGTTATGTTGTTTCCATTAGGTTTGCAGTCAGCAGTTTTGAGTAATATTGAAATGTATTCTCTCAATGCCAATGCTTTGCATGCACTGAGAAATCAACTTTTTTATCTTGAATACCTGTGTGATATAACTGGTGTCAAACATCTCAGAATCATGTGGGGAGTTATACTATGATGGTTCCATCAGGTTTGCAGTCAGTTGCTGTGAGTAAAATTAAAATGTATACTTGTTTCAATGCCAACGCACTGCAAGATATAAGAAATCAACTTTTTTATCTTGAATGCCTGAGTGACATAGCTGGCGTCAAACATCTCAGAATCATGTGGGGGGTTATGCTACGAAGTTTCCATTAGGTTTGCAGTCAGTAGTTTTGAGTAAAATTGAAATGTATTCTTCTTTCAATTCCAATGCCCTGCATGCACTGAGAAGACAACTTTTTTAGTTTGAATGCCTGAGTGATATAACTGGTGTCAAACATCTCAGAATCATGTGGGTAGTTATGTTATTTTGTTTCCATTAGGTATATTTGAATAATATTGAAATGTATTAGGTCAGTATATTTGAGTAATATTGAAATGTATTCTCTCAATGCCAATGCACTGCATCCACTGAGAAATCAACTTTTTTACCTTGAATGCCTGTGTCATATAACTGGTATCAAACATCTCAGAATCATGTGGGGAGTTATGTTATGATGTTTCCATCATGTTTGCAGTCAGTACCAATGAGTAAAATTGAAATGTGTACTTCTTTCAATGCCAACGCACTGCATGTTAAGAGAAAACTACTTTTGTATCTTGAACGCCTGAGTGATGTAACTGGTGTTAAACATCTCAGAATCATGTGGGGAGTTATATCATGATGTTTCCATCATGTTTGAAGTCAGTACCTATGAGTAAAATTGAAATATATCCTTCCTTCAAAGCCAAGGAACAGCCTGCACTGAGAAATCAACTTTTTTATCTTGTATACCTGTGTGATATAACTGATGTCAAACATCTCAGAATCATGTGGGGAGTTATGTTATGTTGTTTCCATTAGGTCTGCAGTCAGTAGTTTTGAGTAATATTGAAATGTATTCTTTCAATGCCAATGCACTGAGTGCACTGAGAAATCAACTTTTTTATCTTGTATACCTGTGTGATATGACTGGTGTCAAACATCTCAGAATCATGTGTGGAGTTATGCTATGATGTTTCCATTATGTTTGCAGTCAGTACCTAGGAGTCAAATTGAAATTTATACTTCTTTCAAAGCCAACGCCCTGCATGTTAAGAGAAAACAACTTTTTTATCTTGAACGCCTGTGTGATGTAACTGGTGTCAAACATCTCAGAATAATGTGGGTAGCTATGTTATGCTGTTTCCATTAGGATTGCAGTCAGTAGCTATGAGTAAAATTCAAATGTATACTTGTTTCAATGCCAACGCACTGCATGATATAAGAAATCAACTTTTTTATCTTAAATGCCTGAGTCATATAACTGGTGTCAAACATCTCAGAATCATGTGGGGAGTTATGTTATGTTGTTTCCATTAGGTTTGCAGTCAGTAGTTTTGAGTAATATTGAAATGTATTCTCTCAATGCCAATGCACTGCATGCACTGAGAAATCAACTTTTTTATCTTGAATGCCTGTGTGATATAACTGGTATCAAACATCTCAGAATCATCTGGGAAGTTATGTTATGATGTTTCCATCATGTTTGAAGTCAGTACCTATGAGTAAAATTGAAATATATCCTTCCTTCAAAGCCAAGGAACAGCATGCACTGAGAAATCAACTTTTTTATCTTGAATACCTGTGTGATATAACTGGTGTCAAACATCTCAGAATCATGTGGGGAGTTATACTATGATGGTTCCATCAGGTTTGCAGTCAGTAGCTGTGAGTAAAATTAAAATGTATACTTGTTTCAATGCCAACGCACTGCAAGATATAAGAAATCAACTTTTTTATCTTGAATGCCTGAGTGACATAGCTGGCGTCAAACATCTCAGAATCATGTGGGGGGTTATGCTACGAAGTTTCCATTAGGTTTGCAGTCAGTAGTTTTGAGTAAAATTGAAATGTATTCTTCTTTCAATTCCAATGCCCTGCATGCACTGAGAAGACAACTTTTTTAGTTTGAATGCCTGAGTGATATAACTGGTGTCAAACATCTCAGAATCATGTGGGTAGTTATGTTATGTTGTTTCCATTAGGTTTGCAGTCAGTACATTTGAGTAATATTGAAATGTATTCTCTCAATGCCAATGCACTGCATGCACTGAGAAATCAACTTTTCTATCTTGAACGCCTGCGTGATATAACTGGTATCAAACATCTCAGAATCATGTGGGGAGTTATGTTATGATGTTTGCATCATGTTTGCAGTCAGTACCAATGAGTAAAATTGAAATGTGTACTTCTTTCAATGCAACGCACTGCATGTTCAGAGAAAACTACTTTTGTATCTTGAACGCCTGAGTGATGTAACTGGTGTTAAACATCTCAGAATCATGTGGGGAGTTATATTATGATGTTTCCATCATGTTTGAAGTCAGTACCTATGAGTAAAATTGAAATATATCCTTCCTTCAAAGCCAAGGAACAGCCTGCACTGAGAAATCAACTTTTTTATCTTGTATACCTGTGTGATATAACTGATGTCAAACATCTCAGAATCATGTGGGGAGTTATGTTATGTTCTTTCCATTAGGTTTGCAGTCAGTAGTTTTGAGTAATATTGAAATGTATTCTTTCAATGCCAATGCACTGAGTGCACTGAGAAATCAACTTTATTATCTTCAACTCCTGAGTTATATAACTGGTGTCAAACATCTCAGAATCATGTGGGTAGTTATGTTATATTGTTTCCATTAGGTTTGCAGTCAGTACTTTTGAGTAATATTGAAATGTATTCTCTCAATCCCAATGCACTGCATACACTGAGAAATCAACTTTTTTATCTTGAATGCCTGTGTGATATAACTAGTATCAAACATCTCAGAATCATGTGGGGAGTTATGTTATGATGTTTCCATCATGTTTGCAGTCAGTACCAATGAGTAAAATTGAAATGTGTACTTCTTTCAATGCCAACGCACTGCATGTTAAGAGAAAACTACTTTTGTATCTTGAACGCCTGAGTGATGTAACTGGTGTCAAACATCTCAGAATCATGTGGGGAGTTATGTTATGATGTTTCCATCATGTTTGAAGTCAGTACCTATGAGTAAAATTGAAATATATCCTTCCTTCAAAGCCAAGGAACAGCATGCACTGAGAAATCAACTTTTTTATCTTGTATACCTGTGTGATATAAATGATGTCAAACATCTCAGAATCATGTGGGGAGTTATGTTATGTTGTTTCCATTAGGTTTGCAGTCAGTAGTTTTGAGTAACATTGAAATGTATTACCTCAATACCAATGCTCTGCATGCACTGAGAAATCAACTTTTTTATCTTGAATACCTGTGTGATATAACTGGTGTCAAACATCTCAGAATCATGTGGGGAGTTATACTATGATGGTTCCATCAGGTTTGCAGTCAGTAGCTGTGAGTAAAATTAAAATGTATACTTGTTTCAATGCCAACGCACTGCAAGATATAAGAAATCAACTTTTTTATCTTGAATGCCTGAGTGACATAGCTGGCGTCAAACATCTCAGAATCATGTGGGGGGTTATGCTACGAAGTTTCCATTAGGTTTGCAGTCAGTAGTTTTGAGTAAAATTGAAATGTATTCTTCTTTCAATTCCAATGCCCTGCATGCACTGAGAAGACAACTTTTTTAGTTTGAATGCCTGAGTGATATAACTGGTGTCAAACATCTCAGAATCATGTGGGTAGTTATGTTATGTTGTTTCCATTAGCTTTGCAGTCAGTACATTTGAGTAATATTGAAATGTATTCTCTCAATGCCAATGCACTGCATGCACTGAGAAATCAACTTTTTTATCTTGAATGCCTGTGTGATATAACTGGTATCAAACATCTCAGAATCATGTGGGGAGTTATGTTATGATGTTTCCATCATGTTTGCAGTCAGTACCAATGAGTAAAATTGAAATGTGTACTTCTTTCAATGCCAACGCACTGCATGTTAAGAGAAAACTACTTTTGTATCTTGAACGCCTGAGTGATGTAACTGGTGTTAAACATCTCAGAATCATGTGGGGAGTTATATTATGATGTTTCCATCATGTTTGAAGTCAGTACCTATGAGTAAAATTGAAATATATCCTTCCTTCAAAGCCAAGGAACAGCCTGCACTGAGAAATCAACTTTTTTATCTTGTTTACCTGTGTGATATAACTGATGTCAAACATCTCAGAATCATGTGGAGAGTTATGTTATGTTCTTTCCATTAGGTTTGCAGTCAGTAGTTTTGAGTAATATTGAAATGTATTCTCTCAATGCCAATGCACTGAGTGCACTGAGAAATCAACTTTATTATCTTCAATGCCTGAGTGATATAACTGGTGTCAAACATCTCAGAATCATGTGGGTAGTTATGTTATGTTGTTTCCATTAGGTTTGCAGTCAGTACATTTGAGTAATATTGAAATGTATTCTCTCAATGCCAATGCACTGCTACACTGAGAAATCAACTTTTTTTGTTTGAATGCCTGAGTCATATAACTGGTGTCAAACATCACAGAATCATGTGGGGAGTTATGTTATTTTGTTTCCATAAGGTTTGCTTAGTTATGTTATGCTGTTTCCATTGTTATTGCAGTCAGTAGTTTTGAGTAATATTGAAATGTATTCTTTCAATGCCAATGCACTGCATGCACTGCTAAATCAACTTTTTTATCTTGAATACCTTTGTGATATAACTGGTGTCAAGCATCTCAGAATCATGTGGGGAGTAATGCTATGATGTTTCAATCATCTTTGCAGTCAGTAACTATGAGTAAAATTGAAGTGTATACTTCTTTCAATGCCAACGCCCTGCATGTTAAGAGAAAACAACTTTTATATCTTGAACGCCTGAGTGATGTAACTGGTGTCAAACATCTCAGAATCATGTGAGGATTTATGTTATGTTGTTTCCATTAGGTCTGCAGTCAGTAGTTTTGAGTAATATTGAAATGTATTCTTTCAATGCCAATGCACTGAGTGCACTGAGAAATCAACTTTTTTATCTTGAATACCTGTGTGATATGACTGGTGTCAAACATCTCAGAATCATGTGGGGAGTTATGCTATGATGTTTCCATTATGTTTGCAGTCAGTACCTATGAGTCAAATTGAAATTTATACTTCTTTCAAAGCCAACGCCCTGCATGTTAAGAGAAAACAACTTTTTTATCTTGAACGCCTGTGTGATGTAACTGGTGTCAAACATCTCAGAATAATGTCGGTAGCTATGTTATGCTGTTTCCATTAGGAATGCAGTCAATAGCTATGAGTAAAATTCAAATGTATACTTGTTTCAATGCCAACGCACTGCATGATATAAGAAATCAACTTTTTGATGTTGAATGCCTGAGTCATATAACTGGTGTCAAACATCTCAGAATCATGTGGGTAGTTATGTTATGTTGTTTCCATTAGGTTTGCAGTCAGCACTTTTGAGTAATATTGAAATGTATTCTCTCAATGCCAATGCACTGCATCCACTGAGAAATGAACTTTTTTACCTTGAATGCCTGTGTGATATAAGTGGTATCAAACATGTCAGAATCATGTGGGGAGTTATGTTATGATGTTTCCATCATGTTTGCAGTCAGTACCAATGAGTAAAATTGAAATGTGTACTTCTTTCAATGCCAACGCACTGCATGTTAAGAGAAAACTACTTTTGTATCTTGAACGCCTGAGTGATGTAACTGGTGTCAAACATTTCAGAATCATGTGGGGAGTTATGTTATGATGTTTCCATTATGTTTGAAGTCAGTACCTATGAGTAAAATTGAAATATATCCTTCCTTCAAAGCCAAGGAACAGCATGCACTGAGAAATCAACTTTTTTATCTTGTATACCTGTGTGATATAACTGATGTCAAACATCTCAGAATCATGTGGGGAGTTATACTATGATGGTTCCATCAGGTTTGCAGTAAGTAGCTGTGAGTAAAATTAAAATGTATACTTGTTTCAATGCCAACGCTCTGCAAGATATAAGAAATCAACTTTTTTATCTTGAATGCCTGAGTGACATAGCTGGCGTCAAACATCTCACAATCATGTGGGGGGTTATGCTACGAAGTTTCCATTAGGTTTGCAGTCAGTAGTTTTGAGTAAAATTGAAATGTATTCTTCTTTCAATTCCAATGCCCTGCATGCACTGAGAAGACAACTTTTTTAGTTTGAATGCCTGAGTGATATAACTGGTGTCAAACATCTCAGAATCATGTGGGTAGTTATGTTATGTTGTTTCCATTAGGTATATTTGAGTAATATTGAAATGTATTAGGTCAGTATATTTGAGTAATATTGAAATGTATTCTCTCAATGCCAATGCACTGCATCCACTGAGAAATCAACTTTTTTACCTTGAATGCCTGTGTCATATAACTGGTATCAAACATCTCAGAATCATGTGGGGAGTTATGTTATGATGTTTCCATCATGTTTGCAGTCAGTACCAATGAGTAAAATTGAAATGTGTACTTCTTTCAATGCCAACGCACTGCATGTTAAGAGAAAACTACCTTTGTATCTTGAACGCCTGAGTGATGTAACTGGTGTTAAACATCTCAGAATCATGTGGGGAGTTAAATTATGATGTTTCCATCATGTTTGAAGTCAGTACCTATGAGTAAAATTGAAATATATCCTTCCTTCAAAGCCAAGGAACAGCCTGCACTGAGAAATCAACTTTTTTATCTTGTATACCTGTGTGATATAACTGATGTCAAACATCTCAGAATCATGTGGGGAGTTATGTTATGTTGTTTCCATTAGGTCTGCAGTCAGTAGTTTTGAGTAATATTGAAATGTATTCTTTCAATGCCAATGCACTGAGTGCACTGAGAAATCAACTTTTTTATCTTGTATACCTGTGTGTTATGACTAGTGTCAAACATCTCAGAATCATGTGGGGAGTTATGCTATGATGTTTCCATTATGTTTGCAGTCAGTACCTAGGAGTCAAATTGAAATTTATACTTCTTTCAAAGCCAACGCCCTGTATGTTAAGAGAAAACAACTATTTTATCTTGAACGCCTGTGTGATGTAACTGGTGTCAAGCATCTCAGAAAAATGTGGGTAGCTATGTTATGCTGTTTCCATTAGGATTGCAGTCAGTAGCTATGAGTAAAATTCAAATGTATACTTGTTTCAATGCCAACGCACTGCATGATATAAGAAATCAACTTTTTGATGTTGAATGCCTGAGTCATATAACTGGTGTCAAACATCTCAGAATCATGTGGGGAGTTATGTTATGTTGTTTCCATTATGTTTGCAGTCAGTAGTTTTGAGTAATATTGAAATGTATTCTCTCAATGCCAAAGCACTGCATGCACTGAGAAATCAACTTTTTTATCTTGAATGCCTGTGTGATATAACTGGTATCAAACATCTCAGAATCATCTGGGGAGTTATGTTATGATGTTTCCATCATGTTTGCAGTCAGTACCAATGAGTAAAACTGAAATGTGTACTTCTTTCAATGCCAACGCACTGCATGTTAAGAGAAAACTACTTTTGTATCTTGAACGCCTGAGTGATGTAACTGGTGTCAAACATCTCAGAATCATGTGGGGAGTTATGTTATGATGTTTCCATCATGTTTGAAGTCAGTACCTATGAGTAAAATTGAAATATATCCTTCCTTCAAAGCCAAGGAACAGCCTGCACTGAGAAATCAACTTTTTTATCTTGTATACCTGTGTGATATAACTGATGTCAAACATCTCAGAATCATGTGGGGAGTTATGTTATGTTCTTTCCATTAGGTTTGCAGTCAGTAGTTTTGAGTAATATTGAAATGTATTCTTTCAATGCCAATGCACTGAGTGCACTGAGAAATCAACTTTATTATCTTCAATGCCTGAGTGATATAACTGGTGTCAAACATCTCAGAATCATGTGGGGAGTTATGTTATGTTGTTTCCATTAGGTTTGCAGTCAGTACTTTTGAGTAATATTGAAATGTATTCTTTCAATGCCAATTCCCTGCATGCACTGAGAAATCAACTTTTTTAGTTTGAATGCCTGAGTCATATAACTGGTGTCAAACATCTCAGAATCATGTGGGGAGTTATGTTATTTTGTTTCCATAAGGTTTGCTTAGTTATGTTATGCTGTTTCCATTGTTATTGCAGTCAGTAGTTTTGAGTAATATTGAAATGTATTCTTTCAATGCCAATGCACTGCATGCACTGCTAAATCAACTTTTTTATCTTGAAAACCTTTGTGATATAACTGGTGTCAAGCATCTCAGAATCATGTGGGGAGTTATGTTATTTTGTTTCCATAAGGTTTGCTTAGTTATGTTATGCTGTTTCCATTGTTATTGCAGTCAGTAGTTTTGAGTAATATTGAAATGTATTCTTTCAATGCCAATGCACTGCATGCACTGCTAAATCAACTTTTTTATCTTGAATACCTTTGTGATATAACTGGTGTCAAGCATCTCAGAATCATGTGGGGAGTAATGCTATGATGTTTCAATCATCTTTGCAGTCAGTAACTATGAGTAAAATTGAAGTGTATACTTCTTTCAATGCCAACGCCCTGCATGTTAAGAGAAAACAACTTTTATATCTTGAATGCCTGAGTGATGTAACTGGTGTCAAACATCTCAGAATCATGTGGGGATTTATGTTATGTTGTTTCCATTAGGTCTGCAGTCAGTAGTTTTGAGTAATATTGAAATGTATTCTTTCAATGCCAATGCACTGAGTGCACTGAGAAATCAACTTTTTTATCTTGTATACCTGTGTGATATGACTGGTGTCAAACATCTCAGAATCATGTGGGGAGTTATGCTATGATGTTTCCATTATGTTTGCAGTCAGTACCTATGAGTCAAATTGAAATTTATACTTCTTTCAAAGCCAACGCCCTGCATGTTAAGAGAAAACAACTTTTTTGTCTTGAACGCCTGTGTGATGTAACTGGTGTCAAACATCTCAGAATAATGTCGGTAGCTATGTTATGCTGTTTCCATTAGGAATGCAGTCAGTAGCTATGAGTAAAATTCAAATGTATACTTGTTTCAATGCCAACGCACTGATTGATATAAGAAATCAACTTTTTGATGTTGAATGCCTGAGTCATATAACTGGTGTCAAACATCTCAGAATCATGTGGGTAGTTATGTTATGCTGTTTCCATTAGGTTTGCAGTCAGCACTTTTGAGTAATATTGAAATGTATTCTCTCAATGCCAATGCAATGCATCCACTGAGAAATGAACTTTTTTACCTTGAATGCCTGTGTGATATAAGTGGTATCAAACATGTCAGAATCATGTGGGGAGTTATGTTATGATGTTTCCATCATGTTTGCAGTCAGTACCAATGAGTAAAATTGAAATGTGTACTTCTTTCAATGCCAACGCCCTGCAAGATATAAGAAATCAACTTTTTTATCTTGAATGCCTGAGTGACATAGCTGGCGTCAAACATCTCAGAATCATGTGGGGGGTTATGCTACGAAGTTTCCATTAGGTTTGCAGTCAGTAGTTTTGAGTAAAATTGAAATGTATTCTTCTTTCAATTCCAATGCCCTGCATGCACTGAGAAGACAACTTTTTTAGTTTGAATGCCTGAGTGATATAACTGGTGTCAAACATCTCAGAATCATGTGGGTAGTTATGTTATGTTGTTTCCATTAGGTATATTTGAGTAATATTGAAATGTATTAGGTCAGTATATTTGAGTAATATTGAAATGTATTCTCTCAATGCCAATGCACTGCATCCACTGAGAAATCAACCTTTTTTACCTTGAATGCCTGTGTCATATAACTGGTATCAAACATCTCAGAATCATGTGGGGAGTTATGTTATGATGTTTCCATCATGTTTGCAGTCAGTACCAATGAGTAAAATTGAAATGTGTACTTCTTTCAATGCCAACGCACTGCATGTTAAGAGAAAACTACTTTTGTATCTTGAACGCCTGAGTGATGTAACTGGTGTCAAACATCTCAGAATCATGTGGGGAGTTATGTTATGATGTTTCCATCATGTTTGAAGTCAGTACCTATGAGTAAAATTGAAATATATCCTTCCTTCAAAACCAAGGAACAGCATGCACTGAGAAATCAACTTTTTTAGTTTGAATGCCTGAGTCATATAACTGGTGTCAAACATCTCAGAATCATGTGGGGAGTTATGTTATTTTGTTTCCATAAAGTTTGCTTAGTTATGTTATGCTGTTTCCATTGTTATTGCAGTCAGTAGTTTTGAGTAATATTGAAATGTATTCTTTCAATGCCAATGCACTGCATGCACTGCTAAATCAACTTTTTTATCTTGAATACCTTTGTGATATAACTGGTGTCAAGCATCTCAGAATCATGTGGGGAGTTATGCTATGATGTTTCAATCATCTTTGCAGTCAGTAACTATGAGTAAAATTGAAGTGTATACTTCTTTCAATGCCAACGCCCTGCATGTTAAGAGAAAACAACTTTTATATCTTGAACGCCTGAGTGATGTAACTGGTGTCAAACATCTCAGAATCATGTGGGGAGTTATGCTATGATGTTTCCATTATGTTTGCAGTCAGTACCTATGAGTCAAATTAAAATGTATACTTCTTTCAATGCCAACGCCCTGCAAGATATAAGAAATCAACTTTTTTATCTTGAATGCCTGAGTGACATAGCTGGCGTCAAACATCTCAGAATCATGTGGGGGGTTATGCTACGAAGTTTCCATTAGGTTTGCAGTCAGTAGTTTTGAGTAAAATTGAAATGTATTCTTCTTTCAATTCCAATGCCCTGCATGCACTGAGAAGACAACTTTTTTAGTTTGAATGCCTGAGTGATATAACTGGTGTCAAACATCTCAGAATCATGTGGGTAGTTATGTTATGTTGTTTCCATTAGGTGTATTTGAGTAATATTGAAATGTATTAGGTCAGTATATTTGAGTAATATTGAAATGTATTCTCTCAATGCCAATGCACTGCATCCACTGAGAAATCAACTTTTTTACCTTGAATGCCTGTGTCATATAGCTGGTATCAAACATCTCAGAATCATGTGGGGAGTTATGTTATGATGTTTCCATCATGTTTGCAGTCAGTACCAATGAGTAAAATTGAAATGTGTACTTCTTTCAATGCCAACGCACTGCATGTTAAGAGAAAACTACTTTTGTATCTTGAACGCCTGAGTGATGTAACTGGTGTCAAACATCTCAGAATCATGTGGGGAGTTATGTTATGATGTTTCCATCATGTTTGAAGTCAGTACCTATGAGTAAAATTGAAATATATCCTTCCTTGAAAACCAAGGAACAGCATGCACTGAGAAATCAACTTTTTTATCTTGTATACCTGTGTGATATAAATGATGTCAAACATCTCAGAATCATGTGGGGAGTTATGTTATGTTGTTTCCATTAGGTTTGCAGTCAGCAGTTTTGAGTAATATTGAAATGTATTCTCTCAATGCCAATGCTTTGCATGCACTGAGAAATCAACTTTTTTATCTTGAATACCTGTGTGATATAACTGGTGTCAAACATCTCAGAATCATGTGGGGAGTTATACTATGATGGTTCCATCAGGTTTGCAGTCAGTTGCTGTGAGTAAAATTAAAATGTATACTTGTTTCAATGCCAACGCACTGCAAGATATAAGAAATCAACTTTTTTATCTTGAATGCCTGAGTGACATAGCTGGCGTCAAACATCTCAGAATCATGTGGGGGGTTATGCTACGAAGTTTCCATTAGGTTTGCAGTCAGTAGTTTTGAGTAAAATTGAAATGTATTCTTCTTTCAATTCCAAAGCCCTGCATGCACTGAGAAGACAACTTTTTTAGTTTGAATGCCTGAGTGATATAACTGGTGTCATACATCTCAGAATCATGTGGGTAGTTATGTTATTTTGTTTCCATTAGGTATATTTGAATAATATTGAAATGTATTAGGTCAGTATATTTGAGTAATATTGAAATGTATTCTCTCAATGCCAATGCACTGCATCCACTGAGAAATCAACTTTTTTACCTTGAATGCCTGTGTCATATAACTGGTATCAAACATCTCAGAATCATGTGGGGAGTTATGTTATGATGTTTCCATCATGTTTGCAGTCAGTACCAATGAGTAAAATTGAAATGTGTACTTCTTTCAATGCCAACGCACTGCATGTTAAGAGAAAACTACTTTTGTATCTTGAACGCCTGAGTGATGTAACTGGTGTTAAACATCTCAGAATCATGTGGGGAGTTATATCATGATGTTTCCATCATGTTTGAAGTCAGTACCTATGAGTAAAATTGAAATATATCCTTCCTTCAAAGCCAAGGAACAGCCTGCACTGAGAAATCAACTTTTTTATCTTGTATACCTGTGTGATATAACTGATGTCAAACATCTCAGAATCATGTGGGGAGTTATGTTATGTTGTTTCCATTAGGTCTGCAGTCAGTAGTTTTGAGTAATATTGAAATGTATTCTTTCAATGCCAATGCACTGAGTGCACTGAGAAATCAACTTTTTTATCTTGTATACCTGTGTGATATGACTGGTGTCAAACATCTCAGAATCATGTGTGGAGTTATGCTATGATGTTTCCATTATGTTTGCAGTCAGTACCTAGGAGTCAAATTGAAATTTATACTTCTTTCAAAGCCAACGCCCTGCATGTTAAGAGAAAACAACTTTTTTATCTTGAACGCCTGTGTGATGTAACTGGTGTCAAACATCTCAGAATAATGTGGGTAGCTATGTTATGCTGTTTCCATTAGGATTGCAGTCAGTAGCTATGAGTAAAATTCAAATGTATACTTGTTTCAATGCCAACGCACTGCATGATATAAGAAATCAACTTTTTTATCTTAAATGCCTGAGTCATATAACTGGTGTCAAACATCTCAGAATCATGTGGGGAGTTATGTTATGTTGTTTCCATTAGGTTTGCAGTCAGTAGTTTTGAGTAATATTGAAATGTATTCTCTCAATGCCAATGCACTGCATGCACTGAGAAATCAACTTTTTTATCTTGAATGCCTGTGTGATATAACTGGTATCAAACATCTCAGAATCATCTGGGAAGTTATGTTATGATGTTTCCATCATGTTTGAAGTCAGTACCTATGAGTAAAATTGAAATATATCCTTCCTTCAAAGCCAAGGAACAGCATGCACTGAGAAATCAACTTTTTTATCTTGAATACCTGTGTGATATAACTGGTGTCAAACATCTCAGAATCATGTGGGGAGTTATACTATGATGGTTCCATCAGGTTTGCAGTCAGTAGCTGTGAGTAAAATTAAAATGTATACTTGTTTCAATGCCAACGCACTGCAAGATATAAGAAATCAACTTTTTTATCTTGAATGCCTGAGTGACATAGCTGGCGTCAAACATCTCAGAATCATGTGGGGGGTTATGCTACGAAGTTTCCATTAGGTTTGCAGTCAGTAGTTTTGAGTAAAATTGAAATGTATTCTTCTTTCAATTCCAATGCCCTGCATGCACTGAGAAGACAACTTTTTTAGTTTGAATGCCTGAGTGATATAACTGGTGTCAAACATCTCAGAATCATGTGGGTAGTTATGTTATGTTGTTTCCATTAGGTTTGCAGTCAGTACATTTGAGTAATATTGAAATGTATTCTCTCAATGCCAATGCACTGCATGCACTGAGAAATCAACTTTTCTATCTTGAACGCCTGCGTGATATAACTGGTATCAAACATCTCAGAATCATGTGGGGAGTTATGTTATGATGTTTGCATCATGTTTGCAGTCAGTACCAATGAGTAAAATTGAAATGTGTACTTCTTTCAATGCAACGCACTGCATGTTCAGAGAAAACTACTTTTGTATCTTGAACGCCTGAGTGATGTAACTGGTGTTAAACATCTCAGAATCATGTGGGGAGTTATATTATGATGTTTCCATCATGTTTGAAGTCAGTACCTATGAGTAAAATTGAAATATATCCTTCCTTCAAAGCCAAGGAACAGCCTGCACTGAGAAATCAACTTTTTTATCTTGTATACCTGTGTGATATAACTGATGTCAAACATCTCAGAATCATGTGGGGAGTTATGTTATGTTCTTTCCATTAGGTTTGCAGTCAGTAGTTTTGAGTAATATTGAAATGTATTCTTTCAATGCCAATGCACTGAGTGCACTGAGAAATCAACTTTATTATCTTCAACTCCTGAGTTATATAACTGGTGTCAAACATCTCAGAATCATGTGGGTAGTTATGTTATATTGTTTCCATTAGGTTTGCAGTCAGTACTTTTGAGTAATATTGAAATGTATTCTCTCAATCCCAATGCACTGCATACACTGAGAAATCAACTTTTTTATCTTGAATGCCTGTGTGATATAACTAGTATCAAACATCTCAGAATCATGTGGGGAGTTATGTTATGATGTTTCCATCATGTTTGCAGTCAGTACCAATGAGTAAAATTGAAATGTGTACTTCTTTCAATGCCAACGCACTGCATGTTAAGAGAAAACTACTTTTGTATCTTGAACGCCTGAGTGATGTAACTGGTGTCAAACATCTCAGAATCATGTGGGGAGTTATGTTATGATGTTTCCATCATGTTTGAAGTCAGTACCTATGAGTAAAATTGAAATATATCCTTCCTTCAAAGCCAAGGAACAGCATGCACTGAGAAATCAACTTTTTTATCTTGTATACCTGTGTGATATAAATGATGTCAAACATCTCAGAATCATGTGGGGAGTTATGTTATGTTGTTTCCATTAGGTTTGCAGTCAGTAGTTTTGAGTAACATTGAAATGTATTACCTCAATACCAATGCTCTGCATGCACTGAGAAATCAACTTTTTTATCTTGAATACCTGTGTGATATAACTGGTGTCAAACATCTCAGAATCATGTGGGGAGTTATACTATGATGGTTCCATCAGGTTTGCAGTCAGTAGCTGTGAGTAAAATTAAAATGTATACTTGTTTCAATGCCAACGCACTGCAAGATATAAGAAATCAACTTTTTTATCTTGAATGCCTGAGTGACATAGCTGGCGTCAAACATCTCAGAATCATGTGGGGGGTTATGCTACGAAGTTTCCATTAGGTTTGCAGTCAGTAGTTTTGAGTAAAATTGAAATGTATTCTTCTTTCAATTCCAATGCCCTGCATGCACTGAGAAGACAACTTTTTTAGTTTGAATGCCTGAGTGATATAACTGGTGTCAAACATCTCAGAATCATGTGGGTAGTTATGTTATGTTGTTTCCATTAGCTTTGCAGTCAGTACATTTGAGTAATATTGAAATGTATTCTCTCAATGCCAATGCACTGCATGCACTGAGAAATCAACTTTTTTATCTTGAATGCCTGTGTGATATAACTGGTATCAAACATCTCAGAATCATGTGGGGAGTTATGTTATGATGTTTCCATCATGTTTGCAGTCAGTACCAATGAGTAAAATTGAAATGTGTACTTCTTTCAATGCCAACGCACTGCATGTTAAGAGAAAACTACTTTTGTATCTTGAACGCCTGAGTGATGTAACTGGTGTTAAACATCTCAGAATCATGTGGGGAGTTATATTATGATGTTTCCATCATGTTTGAAGTCAGTACCTATGAGTAAAATTGAAATATATCCTTCCTTCAAAGCCAAGGAACAGCCTGCACTGAGAAATCAACTTTTTTATCTTGTTTACCTGTGTGATATAACTGATGTCAAACATCTCAGAATCATGTGGAGAGTTATGTTATGTTCTTTCCATTAGGTTTGCAGTCAGTAGTTTTGAGTAATATTGAAATGTATTCTCTCAATGCCAATGCACTGAGTGCACTGAGAAATCAACTTTATTATCTTCAATGCCTGAGTGATATAACTGGTGTCAAACATCTCAGAATCATGTGGGTAGTTATGTTATGTTGTTTCCATTAGGTTTGCAGTCAGTACATTTGAGTAATATTGAAATGTATTCTCTCAATGCCAATGCACTGCTACACTGAGAAATCAACTTTTTTTGTTTGAATGCCTGAGTCATATAACTGGTGTCAAACATCACAGAATCATGTGGGGAGTTATGTTATTTTGTTTCCATAAGGTTTGCTTAGTTATGTTATGCTGTTTCCATTGTTATTGCAGTCAGTAGTTTTGAGTAATATTGAAATGTATTCTTTCAATGCCAATGCACTGCATGCACTGCTAAATCAACTTTTTTATCTTGAATACCTTTGTGATATAACTGGTGTCAAGCATCTCAGAATCATGTGGGGAGTAATGCTATGATGTTTCAATCATCTTTGCAGTCAGTAACTATGAGTAAAATTGAAGTGTATACTTCTTTCAATGCCAACGCCCTGCATGTTAAGAGAAAACAACTTTTATAGCTTGAACGCCTGAGTGATGTAACTGGTGTCAAACATCTCAGAATCATGTGAGGATTTATGTTATGTTGTTTCCATTAGGTCTGCAGTCAGTAGTTTTGAGTAATATTGAAATGTATTCTTTCAATGCCAATGCACTGAGTGCACTGAGAAATCAACTTTTTTATCTTGTATACCTGTGTGATATGACTGGTGTCAAACATCTCAGAATCATGTGGGGAGTTATGCTATGATGTTTCCATTATGTTTGCAGTCAGTACCTATGAGTCAAATTGAAATTTATACTTCTTTCAAAGCCAACGCCCTGCATGTTAAGAGAAAACAACTTTTTTATCTTGAACGCCTGTGTGATGTAACTGGTGTCAAACATCTCAGAATAATGTCGGTAGCTATGTTATGCTGTTTCCATTAGGAATGCAGTCAATAGCTATGAGTAAAATTCAAATGTATACTTGTTTCAATGCCAACGCACTGCATGATATAAGAAATCAACTTTTTGATGTTGAATGCCTGAGTCATATAACTGGTGTCAAACATCTCAGAATCATGTGGGTAGTTATGTTATGTTGTTTCCATTAGGTTTGCAGTCAGCACTTTTGAGTAATATTGAAATGTATTCTCTCAATGCCAATGCACTGCATCCACTGAGAAATGAACTTTTTTACCTTGAATGCCTGTGTGATATAAGTGGTATCAAACATGTCAGAATCATGTGGGGAGTTATGTTATGATGTTTCCATCATGTTTGCAGTCAGTACCAATGAGTAAAATTGAAATGTGTACTTCTTTCAATGCCAACGCACTGCATGTTAAGAGAAAACTACTTTTGTATCTTGAACGCCTGAGTGATGTAACTGGTGTCAAACATTTCAGAATCATGTGGGGAGTTATGTTATGATGTTTCCATTATGTTTGAAGTCAGTACCTATGAGTAAAATTGAAATATATCCTTCCTTCAAAGCCAAGGAACAGCATGCACTGAGAAATCAACTTTTTTATCTTGTATACCTGTGTGATATAACTGATGTCAAACATCTCAGAATCATGTGGGGAGTTATACTATGATGGTTCCATCAGGTTTGCAGTAAGTAGCTGTGAGTAAAATTAAAATGTATACTTGTTTCAATGCCAACGCTCTGCAAGATATAAGAAATCAACTTTTTTATCTTGAATGCCTGAGTGACATAGCTGGCGTCAAACATCTCACAATCATGTGGGGGGTTATGCTACGAAGTTTCCATTAGGTTTGCAGTCAGTAGTTTTGAGTAAAATTGAAATGTATTCTTCTTTCAATTCCAATGCCCTGCATGCACTGAGAAGACAACTTTTTTAGTTTGAATGCCTGAGTGATATAACTGGTGTCAAACATCTCAGAATCATGTGGGTAGTTATGTTATATTGTTTCCATTAGGTATATTTGAGTAATATTGAAATGTATTAGGTCAGTATATTTGAGTAATATTGAAATGTATTCTCTCAATGCCAATGCACTGCATCCACTGAGAAATCAACTTTTTTACCTTGAATGCCTGTGTCATATAACTGGTATCAAACATCTCAGAATCATGTGGGGAGTTATGTTATGATGTTTCCATCATGTTTGCAGTCAGTACCAATGAGTAAAATTGAAATGTGTACTTCTTTCAATGCCAACGCACTGCATGTTAAGAGAAAACTACCTTTGTATCTTGAACGCCTGAGTGATGTAACTGGTGTTAAACATCTCAGAATCATGTGGGGAGTTAAATTATGATGTTTCCATCATGTTTGAAGTCAGTACCTATGAGTAAAATTGAAATATATCCTTCCTTCAAAGCCAAGGAACAGCCTGCACTGAGAAATCAACTTTTTTATCTTGTATACCTGTGTGATATAACTGATGTCAAACATCTCAGAATCATGTGGGGAGTTATGTTATGTTGTTTCCATTAGGTCTGCAGTCAGTAGTTTTGAGTAATATTGAAATGTATTCTTTCAATGCCAATGCACTGAGTGCACTGAGAAATCAACTTTTTTATCTTGTATACCTGTGTGTTATGACTAGTGTCAAACATCTCAGAATCATGTGGGGAGTTATGCTATGATGTTTCCATTATGTTTGCAGTCAGTACCTAGGAGTCAAATTGAAATTTATACTTCTTTCAAAGCCAACGCCCTGTATGTTAAGAGAAAACAACTATTTTATCTTGAACGCCTGTGTGATGTAACTGGTGTCAAGCATCTCAGAATAATGTGGGTAGCTATGTTATGCTGTTTCCATTAGGATTGCAGTCAGTAGCTATGAGTAAAATTCAAATGTACACTTGTTTCAATGCCAACGAACTGCATGATATAAGAAATCAACTTTTTGATGTTGAATGCCTGAGTCATATAACTGGTGTCAAACATCTCAGAATCATGTGGGGAGTTATGTTATGTTGTTTCCATTATGTTTGCAGTCAGTAGTTTTGAGTAATATTGAAATGTATTCTCTCAATGCCAAAGCACTGCATCCACTGAGAAATCAACTTTTTTATCTTGAATGCCTGTGTGATATAACTGGTATCAAACATCTCAGAATCATCTGGGGAGTTATGTTATGATGTTTCCATCATGTTTGCAGTCAGTACCAATGAGTAAAACTGAAATGTGTACTTCTTTCAATGCCAACGCACTGCATGTTAAGAGAAAACTACTTTTGTATCTTGAACGCCTGAGTGATGTAACTGGTGTCAAACATCTCAGAATCATGTGGGGAGTTATGTTATGATGTTTCCATCATGTTTGAAGTCAGTACTTATGAGTAAAATTGAAATATATCCTTCCTTCAAAGCCAAGGAACAGCCTGCACTGAGAAATCAACTTTTTTATCTTGTATACCTGTGTGATATAACTGATGTCAAACATCTCAGAATCATGTGGGGAGTTATGTTATGTTCTTTCCATTAGGTTTGCAGTCAGTAGTTTTGAGTAATATTGAAATGTATTCTTTCAATGCCAATGCACTGAGTGCACTGAGAAATCAACTTTATTATCTTCAATGCCTGAGTGATATAACTGGTGTCAAACATCTCAGAATCATGTGGGGAGTTATGTTATGTTGTTTCCATTAGGTTTGCAGTCAGTACTTTTGAGTAATATTGAAATGTATTCTTTCAATGCCAATTCCCTGCATGCACTGAGAAATCAACTTTTTTAGTTTGAATGCCTGAGTCATATAACTGGTGTCAAACATCTCAGAATCATGTGGGGAGTTATGTTATTTTGTTTCCATAAGGTTTGCTTAGTTATGTTATGCTGTTTCCATTGTTATTGCAGTCAGTAGTTTTGAGTAATATTGAAATGTATTCTTTCAATGCCAATGCACTGCATGCACTGCTAAATCAACTTTTTTATCTTGAATACCTTTGTGATATAACTGGTGTCAAGCATCTCAGAATCATGTGGGGAGTTATGTTATTTTGTTTCCATAAGGTTTGCTTAGTTATGTTATGCTGTTTCCATTGTTATTGCAGTCAGTAGTTTTGAGTAATATTGAAATGTTTTCTTTCAATGCCAATGCACTGCATGCACTGCTGAATCAACTTTTTTAGCTTGAATACCTTTGTGATATAACTGGTGTCAAGCATCTCAGAATCATGTGGGGAGTAATGCTATGATGTTTCAATCATCTTTGCAGTCAGTAACTATGAGTAAAATTGAAGTGTATACTTCTTTCAATGCCAACGCCCTGCATGTTAAGAGAAAACAACTTTTATATCTTGAACGCCTGAGTGATGTAACTGGTGTCAAACATCTCAGAATCATGTGGGGATTTATGTTATGTTGTTTCCATTAGGTCTGCAGTCAGTAGTTTTGAGTAATATTGAAATGTATTCTTTCAATGCCAATGCACTGAGTGCACTGAGAAATCAACTTTTTTATCTTGTATACCTGTGTGATATGACTGGTGTCAAACATCTCAGAATCATGTGGGGAGTTATGCTATGATGTTTCCATTATGTTTGCAGTCAGTACCTATGAGTCAAATTGAAATTTATACTTCTTTCAAAGCCAACGCCCTGCATGTTAAGAGAAAACAACTTTTTTGTCTTGAACGCCTGTGTGATGTAACTGGTGTCAAACATCTCAGAATAATGTCGGTAGCTATGTTATGCTGTTTCCATTAGGAATGCAGTCAGTAGCTATGAGTAAAATTCAAATGTATACTTGTTTCAATGCCAACGCACTGCATGATATAAGAAATCAACTTTTTGATGTTGAATGCCTGAGTCATATAACTGGTGTCAAACATCTCAGAATCATGTGGGTAGTTATGTTATGTTGTTTCCATTAGGTTTGCAGTCAGCACTTTTGAGTAATATTGAAATGTATTCTCTCAATGCCAATGCACTGCATCCACTGAGTAATGAACTTTTTTACCTTGAATGCCTGTGTGATATAAGTGGTATCAAACATGTCAGAATCATGTGGGGAGTTATGTTATGATGTTTCCATCATGTTTGCAGTCAGTACCAATGAGTAAAATTGAAATGTGTACTTCTTTCAATGCCAACGCACTGCATGTTAAGAGAAAACTACTTTTGTATCTTGAACGCCTGAGTGATGTAACTGGTGTCAAACATTTCAGAATCATGTGGGGAGTTATGTTATGATGTTTCCATTATGTTTGAAGTCAGTACCTATGAGTAAAATTGAAATATATCCTTCCTTCAAAGCCAAGGAACAGCATGCACTGAGAAATCAACTTTTTTATCTTGTATACCTGTGTGATATAACTGATGTCAAACATCTCAGAATCATGTGGGGAGTTATACTATGATGGTTCCATCAGGTTTGCAGTAAGTAGCTGTGAGTAAAATTAAAATGTATACTTGTTTCAATGCCAACGCTCTGCAAGATATAAGAAATCAACTTTTTTATCTTGAATGCCTGAGTGACATCGCTAGCGTCAAACATCTCAGAATCATGTGGGGGGTTATGCTACGAAGTTTCCATTAGGTTTGCAGTCAGTAGTTTTGAGTAAAATTGAAATGTATTCTTCTTTCAATTCCAATGCCCTGCATGCACTGAGAAGACAACTTTTTTAGTTTGAATGCCTGAGTGATATAACTGGTGTCAAACATCTCAGAATCATGTGGGTAGTTATGTTATGTTGTTTCCATTAGGTATATTTGAGTAATATTGAAATGTATTAGGTCAGTATATTTGAGTAATATTGAAATGTATTCTCTCAATGCCAATGCACTGCATCCACTGAGAAATCAACTTTTTTACCTTGAATGCCTGTGTCATATAACTGGTATCAAACATCTCAGAATCATGTGGGGAGTTATGTTATGATGTTTCCATCATGTTTGCAGTCAGTACCAATGAGTAAAATTGAAATGTGTACTTCTTTCAATGCCAACGCACTGCATGTTAAGAGAAAACTACTTTTGTATCTTGAACGCCTGAGTGATGTAACTGGTGTTAAACATCTCAGAATCATGTGGGGAGTTAAATTATGATGTTTCCATCATGTTTGAAGTCAGTACCTAGAGTAAAATTGAAATATATCCTTCCTTCAAAGCCAAGGAACAGCCTGCACTGAGAAATCAACTTTTTTATCTTGTATACCTGTGTGATATAACTGATGTCAAACATCTCAGAATCATGTGGGGAGTTATGTTATGTTGTTTCCGTTAGGTCTGCAGTCAGTAGTTTTGAGTAATATTGAAATGTATTCTTTCAATGCCAATGCACTGAGTGCACTGAGAAATCAACTTTTTTATCTTGTATACCTGTGTGTTATGACTAGTGTCAAACATCTCAGAATCATGTGGGGAGTTATGCTATGATGTTTCCATTATGTTTGCAGTCAGTACCTAGGAGTCAAATTGAAATTTATACTTCTTTCAAAGCCAACGCCCTGTATGTTAAGAGAAAACAACTATTTTATCTTGAACGCCTGTGTGATGTAACTGGTGTCAAGCATCTCAGAATAATGTGGGTAGCTATGTTATGCTGTTTCCATTAGGATTGCAGTCAGTAGCTATGAGTAAAATTCAAATGTACACTTGTTTCAATGCCAACGAACTGCATGATATAAGAAATCAACTTTTTGATGTTGAATGCCTGAGTCATATAACTGGTGTCAAACATCTCAGAATCATGTGGGGAGTTATGTTATGTTGTTTCCATTATGTTTGCAGTCAGTAGTTTTGAGTAATATTGAAATGTATTCTCTCAATGCCAAAGCACTGCATGCACTGAGAAATCAACTTTTTTATCTTGAATGCCTGTGTGATATAACTGGTATCAAACATCTCAGAATCATCTGGGGAGTTATGTTATGATGTTTCCATCATGTTTGCAGTCAGTACCAATGAGTAAAACTGAAATGTGTACTTCTTTCAATGCCAACGCACTGCATGTTAAGAGAAAACTACTTTTGTATCTTGAACGCCTGAGTGATGTAACTGGTGTCAAACATCTCAGAATCATGTGGGGAGTTATGTTATGATGTTTCCATCATGTTTGAAGTCAGTACCTATGAGTAAAATTGAAATATATCCTTCCTTCAAAGCCAAGGAACAGCCTGCACTGAGAAATCAACTTTTTTATCTTGTATACCTGTGTGATATAACTGATGTCAAACATCTCAGAATCATGTGGGGAGTTATGTTATGTTCTTTCCATTAGGTTTGCAGTCAGTAGTTTTGAGTAATATTGAAATGTATTCTTTCAATGCCAATGCACTGAGTGCACTGAGAAATCAACTTTATTATCTTCAATGCCTGAGTGATATAACTGGTGTCAAACATCTCAGAATCATGTGGGGAGTTATGTTATGTTGTTTCCATTAGGTTTGCAGTCAGTACTTTTGAGTAATATTGAAATGTATTCTTTCAATGCCAATTCCCTGCATGCACTGAGAAATCAACTTTTTTAGTTTGAATGCCTGAGTCATATAACTGGTGTCAAACATCTCAGAATCATGTGGGGAGTTATGTTATTTTGTTTCCATAAGGTTTGCTTAGTTATGTTATGCTGTTTCCATTGTTATTGCAGTCAGTAGTTTTGAGTAATATTGAAATGTATTCTTTCAATGCCAATGCACTGCATGCACTGCTAAATCAACTTTTTTATCTTGAATACCTTTGTGATATAACTGGTGTCAAGCATCTCAGAATCATGTGGGGAGTTATGTTATTTTGTTTCCATAAGGTTTGCTTAGTTATGTTATGCTGTTTCCATTGTTATTGCAGTCAGTAGTTTTGAGTAATATTGAAATGTATTCTTTCAATGCCAATGCACTGCATGCACTGCTAAATCAACTTTTTTAGCTTGAATACCTTTGTGATATAACTGGTGTCAAGCATCTCAGAATCATGTGGGGAGTAATGCTATGATGTTTCAATCATCTTTGCAGTCAGTAACTATGAGTAAAATTGAAGTGTATACTTCTTTCAATGCCAACGCCCTGCATGTTAAGAGAAAACAACTTTTATATCTTGAACGCCTGAGTGATGTAACTGGTGTCAAACATCTCAGAATCATGTGGGGATTTATGTTATGTTGTTTCCATTAGGTCTGCAGTCAGTAGTTTTGAGTAATATTGAAATGTATTCTTTCAATGCCAATGCACTGAGTGCACTGAGAAATCAACTTTTTTATCTTGTATACCTGTGTGATATGACTGGTGTCAAACATCTCAGAATCATGTGGGGAGTTATGCTATGATGTTTCCATTATGTTTGCAGTCAGTACCTATGAGTCAAATTGAAATTTATACTTCTTTCAAAGCCAACGCCCTGCATGTTAAGAGAAAACAACTTTTTTGTCTTGAACGCCTGTGTGATGTAACTGGTGTCAAACATCTCAGAATAATGTCGGTAGCTATGTTATGCTGTTTCCATTAGGAATGCAGTCAGTAGCTACGAGTAAAATTCAAATGTATACTTGTTTCAATGCCAACGCACTGCATGATATAAGAAATCAACTTTTTGATGTTGAATGCCTGAGTCATATAACTGGTGTCAAACATCTCAGAATCATGTGGGTAGTTATGTTATGTTGTTTCCATTAGGTTTGCAGTCAGCACTTTTGAGTAATATTGAAATGTATTCTCTCAATGCCAATGCACTGCATCCACTGAGAAATGAACTTTTTTACCTTGAATGCCTGTGTGATATAAGTGGTATCAAACATGTCAGAATCATGTGGGGAGTTATGTTATGATGTTTCCATCATGTTTGCAGTCAGTACCAATGAGTAAAATTGAAATGTGTACTTCTTTCAATGCCAACGCACTGCATGTTAAGAGAAAACTACTTTTGTATCTTGAACGCCTGAGTGATGTAACTGGTGTCAAACATTTCAGAATCATGTGGGGAGTTATGTTATGATGTTTCCATTATGTTTGAAGTCAGTACCTATGAGTAAAATTGAAATATATCCTTCCTTCAAAGCCAAGGAACAGCATGCACTGAGAAATCAACTTTTTTATCTTGTATACCTGTGTGATATAACTGATGTCAAACATCTCAGAATCATGTGGGGAGTTATACTATGATGGTTCCATCAGGTTTGCAGTAAGTAGCTGTGAGTAAAATTAAAATGTATACTTGTTTCAATGCCAACGCTCTGCAAGATATAAGAAATCAACTTTTTTATCTTGAATGCCTGAGTGACAGAGCTGGCGTCAAACATCTCAGAATCATGTGGGGGGTTATGCTACGAAGTTTCCATTAGGTTTGCAGTCAGTAGTTTTGAGTAAAATTGAAATGTATTCTTCTTTCAATTCCAATGCCCTGCATGCACTGAGAAGACAACTTTTTTAGTTTGAATGCCTGAGTGATATAACTGGTGTCAAACATCTCAGAATCATGTGGGTATGTATGTTATGTTGTTTCCATTAGGTATATTTGAGTAATATTGAAATGTATTAGGTCAGTATATTTGAGTAATATTGAAATGTATTCTCTCAATGCCAATGCACTGCATCCACTGAGAAATCAACTTTTTTACCTTGAATGCCTGTGTCATATAACTGGTATCAAACATCTCAGAATCATGTGGGGAGTTATGTTATGATGTTTCCATCATGTTTGCAGTCAGTACCAATGAGTAAAATTGAAATGTGTACTTCTTTCAATGCCAACGCACTGCATGTTAAGAGAAAACTACTTTTGTATCTTGAACGCCTGAGTGATGTAACTGGTGTTAAACATCTCAGAATCATGTGGGGAGTTATATTATGATGTTTCCATCATGTTTGAAGTCAGTACCTATGAGTAAAATTGAAATATATCCTTCCTTCAAAGCCAAGGAACAACCTGCACTGAGAAATCAACTTTTTTATCTTGTATACCTGTGTGATATAACTGATGTCAAACATCTCAGAATCATGTGGGGAGTTATGTTATGTTGTTTCCATTAGGTCTGCAGTCAGTAGTTTTGAGTAATATTGAAATGTATTCTTTCAATGCCAATGCACTGAGTGCACTGAGAAATCAACTTTTTTATCTTGTATACCTGTGTGTTATGACTAGTGTCAAACATCTCAGAATCATGTGGGGAGTTATGCTATGATGTTTCCATTATGTTTGCAGTCAGTACCTAGGAGTCAAATTGAAATTTATACTTCTTTCAAAGCCAACGCCCTGTATGTTAAGAGAAAACAACTATTTTATCTTGAACGCCTGTGTGATGTAACTGGTGTCAAGCATCTCAGAATAATGTGGGTAGCTATGTTATGCTGTTTCCATTAGGATTGCAGTCAGTAGCTATGAGTAAAATTCAAATGTATACTTGTTTCAATGCCAACGCACTGCATGATATAAGAAATCAACTTTTTGATGTTGAATGCCTGAGTCATATAACTGGTGTCAAACATCTCAGAATCATGTGGGTAGTTATGTTATGTTGTTTCCATTAGGTTTGCAGTCAGCACTTTTGAGTAATATTGAAATGTATTCTCTCAATGCCAATGCACTGCATCCACTGAGAAATGAACTTTTTTACCTTGAATGCCTGTGTGATATAAGTGGTATCAAACATGTCAGAATCATGTGGGGAGTTATGTTATGATGTTTCCATCATGTTTGCAGTCAGTACCAATGAGTAAAATTGAAATGTGTACTTCTTTCAATGCCAACGCACTGCATGTTAAGAGAAAACTACTTTTGTATCTTGAACGCCTGAGTGATGTAACTGGTGTCAAACATTTCAGAATCATGTGGGGAGTTATGTTATGATGTTTCCATTATGTTTGAAGTCAGTACCTATGAGTAAAATTGAAATATATCCTTCCTTCAAAGCCAAGGAACAGCATGCACTGAGAAATCAACTTTTTTATCTTGTATACCTGTGTGATATAACTGATGTCAAACATCTCAGAATCATGTGGGGAGTTATGTTATGTTGTTTCCATTAGGTTTGCAGTCAGTAGTTTTGAGTAATATTGAAATGTATTACCTCAATACCAATGCTCTGCATGCACTGAGAAATCAACTTTTCTATCTTGAATACCTGTGTGATATAACTGGTGTCAAACATCTCAGAATCATGTGGGGAGTTATATACTGATGGTTCCATCAGGTTTGCAGTCAGTAGCTGTGAGTAAAATTAAAATGTATACTTGTTTCAATGCCAACGCACTGCAAGATATAAGAAATCAACTTTTTTATCTTGAATGCCTGAGTGACATAGCTAGCGTCAAACATCTCACAATCATGTGGGGGGTTATGCTACGAAGTTTCCATTAGGTTTGCAGTCAGTAGTTTTGAGTAAAATTGAAATGTATTCTTCTTTCAATTCCAATGCCCTGCATGCACTGAGAAGACAACTTTTTTAGTTTGAATGCCTGAGTGATATAACTGGTGTCAAACATCTCAGAATCATGTGGGTAGTTATGTTATGTTGTTTCCATTAGGTATATTTGAGTAATATTGAAATGTATTAGGTCAGTATATTTGAGTAATATTGAAATGTATTCTCTCAATGCCAATGCACTGCATCCACTGAGAAATCAACTTTTTTACCTTGAATGCCTGTGTCATATAACTGGTATCAAACATCTCAGAATCATGTGGGGAGTTATGTTATGATGTTTCCATCATGTTTGCAGTCAGTACCAATGAGTAAAATTGAAATGTGTACTTCTTTCAATGCCAACGCACTGCATGTTAAGAGAAAACTACTTTTGTATCTTGAACGCCTGAGTGATGTAACTGGTGTTAAACATCTCAGAATCATGTGGGGAGTTATATTATGATGTTTCCATCATGTTTGAAGTCAGTACCTATGAGTAAAATTGAAATATATCCTTCCTTCAAAGCCAAGGAACAGCCTGCACTGAGAAATCAACTTTTTTATCTTGTATACCTGTGTGATATAACTGATGTCAAACATCTCAGAATCATGTGGGGAGTTATGTTATGTTGTTTCCATTAGGTCTGCAGTCAGTAGTTTTGAGTAATATTGAAATGTATTCTTTCAATGCCAATGCACTGAGTGCACTGAGAAATCAACTTTTTTATCTTGTATACCTGTGTGTTATGACTAGTGTCAAACATCTCAGAATCATGTGGGGAGTTATGCTATGATGTTTCCATTATGTTTGCAGTCAGTACCTAGGAGTCAAATTGAAATTTATACTTCTTTCAAAGCCAACGCCCTGTATGTTAAGAGAAAACAACTATTTTATCTTGAACGCCTGTGTGATGTAACTGGTGTCAAGCATCTCAGAATAATGTGGGTAGCTATGTTATGCTGTTTCCATTAGGATTGCAGTCAGTAGCTATGAGTAAAATTCAAATGTACACTTGTTTCAATGCCAACGCACTGCATGATATAAGAAATCAACTTTTTGATGTTGAATGCCTGAGTCATATAACTGGTGTCAAACATCTCAGAATCATGTGGGGAGTTATGTTATGTTGTTTCCATTATGTTTGCAGTCAGTAGTTTTGAGTAATATTGAAATGTATTCTCTCAATGCCAAAGCACTGCATGCACTGAGAAATCAACTTTTTTATCTTGAATGCCTGTGTGATATAACTGGTATCAAACATCTCAGAATCATCTGGGGAGTTATGTTATGATGTTTCCATCATGTTTGCAGTCAGTACCAATGAGTAAAACTGAAATGTGTACTTCTTTCAATGCCAACGCACTGCATGTTAAGAGAAAACTACTTTTGTATCTTGAACGCCTGAGTGATGTAACTGGTGTCAAACATCTCAGAATCATGTGGGGAGTTATGTTATGATGTTTCCATCATGTTTGAAGTCAGTACCTATGAGTAAAATTGAAATATATCCTTCCTTCAAAGCCAAGGAACAGCCTGCACTGAGAAATCAACTTTTTTATCTTGTATACCTGTGTGATATAACTGATGTCAAACATCTCAGAATCATGTGGGGAGTTATGTTATGTTCTTTCCATTAGGTTTGCAGTCAGTAGTTTTGAGTAATATTGAAATGTATTCTTTCAATGCCAATGCACTGAGTGCACTGAGAAATCAACTTTATTATCTTCAATGCCTGAGTGATATAACTGGTGTCAAACATCTCAGAATCATGTGGGGAGTTATGTTATGTTGTTTCCATTAGGTTTGCAGTCAGTACTTTTGAGTAATATTGAAATGTATTCTTTCAATGCCAATTCCCTGCATGCACTGAGAAATCAACTTTTTTAGTTTGAATGCCTGAGTCATATAACTGGTGTCAAACATCTCAGAATCATGTGGGGAGTTATGTTATTTTGTTTCCATAAGGTTTGCTTAGTTATGTTATGCTGTTTCCATTGTTATTGCAGTCAGTAGTTTTGAGTAATATTGAAATGTATTCTTTTAATGCCAATGCACTGCATGCACTGCTAAATCAACTTTTTTATCTTGAATACCTTTGTGATATAACTGGTGTCAAGCATCTCAGAATCATGTGGGGAGTTATGTTATTTTGTTTCCATAAGGTTTGCTTAGTTATGTTATGCTGTTTCCATTGTTATTGCAGTCAGTAGTTTTGAGTAATATTGAAATGTATTCTTTCAATGCCAATGCACTGCATGCACTGCTAAATCAACTTTTTTATCTTGAATACCTTTGTGATATAACTGGTGTCAAGCATCTCAGAATCATGTGGGGAGTAATGCTATGATGTTTCAATCATCTTTGCAGTCAGTAACTATGAGTAAAATTGAAGTGTATACTTCTTTCAATGCCAACGCCCTGCATGTTAAGAGAAAACAACTTTTATATCTTGAACGCCTGAGTGATGTAACTGGTGTCAAACATCTCAGAATCATGTGGGGATTTATGTTATGTTGTTTCCATTAGGTCTGCAGTCAGTAGTTTTGAGTAATATTGAAATGTATTCTTTCAATGCCAATGCACTGAGTGCACTGAGAAATCAACTTTTTTATCTTGTATACCTGTGTGATATGACTGGTGTCAAACATCTCAGAATCATGTGGGGAGTTATGCTATGATGTTTCCATTATGTTTGCAGTCAGTACCTATGAGTCAAATTGAAATTTATACTTCTTTCAAAGCCAACGCCCTGCATGTTAAGAGAAAACAACTTTTTTCTCTTGAACGCCTGTGTGATGTAACTGGTGTCAAACATCTCAGAATAATGTCGGTAGCTATGTTATGCTGTTTCCATTAGGAATGCAGTCAGTAGCTATGAGTAAAATTCAAATGTATACTTGTTTCAATGCCAACGCACTGCATGATATAAGAAATCAACTTTTTGATGTTGAATGCCTGAGTCATATAACTGGTGTCAAACATCTCAGAATCATGTGGGTAGTTATGTTATGTTGTTTCCATTAGGTTTGCAGTCAGCACTTTTGAGTAATATTGAAATGTATTCTCTCAATGCCAATGCACTGCATGCACTGAGAAATGAACTTTTTTACCTTGAATGCCTGTGTGATATAAGTGGTATCAAACATGTCAGAATCATGTGGGGAGTTATGTTATGATGTTTCCATCATGTTTGCAGTCAGTACCAATGAGTAAAATTGAAATGTGTACTTCTTTCAATGCCAACGCACTGCATGTTAAGAGAAAACTACTTTTGTATCTTGAACGCCTGAGTGATGTAACTGGTGTCAAACATTTCAGAATCATGTGGGGAGTTATGTTATGATGTTTCCATTATGTTTGAAGTCAGTACCTATGAGTAAAATTGAAATATATCCTTCCTTCAAAGCCAAGGAACAGCCTGCACTGAGAAATCAACTTTTTTATCTTGTATACCTGTGTGATATAACTGATGTCAAACATCTCAGAATCATGTGGGGAGTTATGTTATGTTGTTTCCATTAGGTCTGCAGTCAGTAGTTTTGAGTAATATTGAAATGTATTCTTTCAATGCCAATGCACTGAGTGCACTGAGAAATCAACTTTTTTATCTTGTATACCTGTGTGTTATGACTAGTGTCAAACATCTCAGAATCATGTGGGGAGTTATGCTATGATGTTTCCATTATGTTTGCAGTCAGTACCTAGGAGTCAAATTGAAATTTATACTTCTTTCAAAGCCAACGCCCTGTATGTTAAGAGAAAACAACTATTTTATCTTGAACGCCTGTGTGATGTAACTGGTGTCAAGCATCTCAGAATAATGTGGGTAGCTATGTTATGCTGTTTCCATTAGGATTGCAGTCAGTAGCTATGAGTAAAATTCAAATGTATACTTGTTTCAATGCCAACGCACTGCATGATATAAGAAATCAACTTTTTGATGTTGAATGCCTGAGTCATATAACTGGTGTCAAACATCTCAGAATCATGTGGGTAGTTATGTTATGTTGTTTCCATTAGGTTTGCAGTCAGCACTTTTGAGTAATATTGAAATGTATTCTCTCAATGCCAATGCACTGCATCCACTGAGAAATGAACTTTTTTACCTTGAATGCCTGTGTGATATAAGTGGTATCAAACATGTCAGAATCATGTGGGGAGTTATGTTATGATGTTTCCATCATGTTTGCAGTCAGTACCAATGAGTAAAATTGAAATGTGTACTTCTTTCAATGCCAAAGCACTGCATGTTAAGAGAAAACTACTTTTGTATCTTGAACGCCTGAGTGATGTAACTGGTGTCAAACATTTCAGAATCATGTGGGGAGTTATGTTATGATGTTTCCATTATGTTTGAAGTCAGTACCTATAAGTAAAATTGAAATATATCCTTCCTTCAAAGCCAAGGAACAGCATGCACTGAGAAATCAACTTTTTTATCTTGTATACCTGTGTGATATAACTGATGTCAAACATCTCAGAATCATGTGGGGAGTTATGTTATGTTGTTTCCATTAGGTTTGCAGTCAGTAGTTTTGAGTAATATTGAAATGTATTACCTCAATACCAATGCTCTGCATGCACTGAGAAATCAACTTTTCTATCTTGAATACCTGTGTGATATAACTGGTGTCAAACATCTCAGAATCATGTGGGGAGTTATATACTGATGGTTCCATCAGGTTTGCAGTCAGTAGCTGTGAGTAAAATTAAAATGTATACTTGTTTCAATGCCAACGCACTGCAAGATATAAGAAATCAACTTTTTTATCTTGAATGCCTGAGTGACATAGCTAGCGTCAAACATCTCACAATCATGTGGGGGGTTATGCTACGAAGTTTCCATTAGGTTTGCAGTCAGTAGTTTTGAGTAAAATTGAAATGTATTCTTCTTTCAATTCCAATGCCCTGCATGCACTGAGAAGACAACTTTTTTAGTTTGAATGCCTGAGTGATATAACTGGTGTCAAACATCTCAGAATCATGTGGGTAGTTATGTTATGTTGTTTCCATTAGGTATATTTGAGTAATATTGAAATGTATTAGGTCAGTATATTTGAGTAATATTGAAATGTATTCTCTCAATGCCAATGCACTGCATCCACTGAGAAATCAACTTTTTTACCTTGAATGCCTGTGTCATATAACTGGTATCAAACATCTCAGAATCATGTGGGGAGTTATGTTATGATGTTTCCATCATGTTTGCAGTCAGTACCAATGAGTAAAATTGAAATGTGTACTTCTTTCAATGCCAACGCACTGCATGTTAAGAGAAAACTACTTTTGTATCTTGAACGCCTGAGTGATGTAACTGGTGTTAAACATCTCAGAATCATGTGGGGAGTTATATTATGATGTTTCCATCATGTTTGAAGTCAGTACCTATGAGTAAAATTGAAATATATCCTTCCTTCAAAGCCAAGGAACAGCCTGCACTGAGAAATCAACTTTTTTATCTTGTATACCTGTGTGATATAACTGATGTCAAACATCTCAGAATCATGTGGGGAGTTATGTTATGTTGTTTCCATTAGGTCTGCAGTCAGTAGTTTTGAGTAATATTGAAATGTATTCTTTCAATGCCAATGCACTGAGTGCACTGAGAAATCAACTTTTTTATCTTGTATACCTGTGTGTTATGACTAGTGTCAAACATCTCAGAATCATGTGGGGAGTTATGCTATGATGTTTCCATTATGTTTGCAGTCAGTACCTAGGAGTCAAATTGAAATTTATACTTCTTTCAAAGCCAACGCCCTGTATGTTAAGAGAAAACAACTATTTTATCTTGAACGCCTGTGTGATGTAACTGGTGTCAAGCATCTCAGAATAATGTGGGTAGCTATGTTATGCTGTTTCCATTAGGATTGCAGTCAGTAGCTATGAGTAAAATTCAAATGTACACTTGTTTCAATGCCAACGCACTGCATGATATAAGAAATCAACTTTTTGATGTTGAATGCCTGAGTCATATAACTGGTGTCAAACATCTCAGAATCATGTGGGGAGTTATGTTATGTTGTTTCCATTATGTTTGCAGTCAGTAGTTTTGAGTAATATTGAAATGTATTCTCTCAATGCCAAAGCACTGCATGCACTGAGAAATCAACTTTTTTATCTTGAATGCCTGAGTCATATAACTGGTGTCAAACATCTCAGAATCATGTGGGGAGTTATGTTATGATGTTTCCATCATGTTTGCAGTCAGTACCAATGAGTAAAACTGAAATGTGTACTTCTTTCAATGCCAACGCACTGCATGTTAAGAGAAAACTACTTTTGTATCTTGAACGCCTGAGTGATGTAACTGGTGTCAAACATCTCAGAATCATGTGGGGAGTTATGTTATGATGTTTCCATCATGTTTGAAGTCAGTACCTATGAGTAAAATTGAAATATATCCTTCCTTCAAAGCCAAGGAACAGCCTGCACTGAGAAATCAACTTTTTTATCTTGTATACCTGTGTGATATAACTGATGTCAAACATCTCAGAATCATGTGGGGAGTTATGTTATGTTCTTTCCATTAGGTTTGCAGTCAGTAGTTTTGAGTAATATTGAAATGTATTCTTTCAATGCCAATGCACTGAGTGCACTGAGAAATCAACTTTATTATCTTCAATGCCTGAGTGATATAACTGGTGTCAAACATCTCAGAATCATGTGGGGAGTTATGTTATGTTGTTTCCATTAGGTTTGCAGTCAGTACTTTTGAGTAATATTGAAATGTATTCTTTCAATGCCAATTCCCTGCATGCACTGAGAAATCAACTTTTTTAGTTTGAATGCCTGAGTCATATAACTGGTGTCAAACATCTCAGAATCATGTGGGGAGTTATGTTATTTTGTTTCCATAAGGTTTGCTTAGTTATGTTATGCTGTTTCCATTGTTATTGCAGTCAGTAGTTTTGAGTAATATTGAAATGTATTCTTTTAATGCCAATGCACTGCATGCACTGCTAAATCAACTTTTTTATCTTGAATACCTTTGTGATATAACTGGTGTCAAGCATCTCAGAATCATGTGGGGAGTTATGTTATTTTGTTTCCATAAGGTTTGCTTAGTTATGTTATGCTGTTTCCATTGTTATTGCAGTCAGTAGTTTTGAGTAATATTGAAATGTATTCTTTCAATGCCAATGCACTGCATGCACTGCTAAATCAACTTTTTTATCTTGAATACCTTTGTGATATAACTGGTGTCAAGCATCTCAGAATCATGTGGGGAGTAATGCTATGATGTTTCAATCATCTTTGCAGTCAGTAACTATGAGTAAAATTGAAGTGTATACTTCTTTCAATGCCAACGCCCTGCATGTTAAGAGAAAACAACTTTGATATCTTGAACGCCTGAGTGATGTAACTGGTGTCAAACATCTCAGAATCATGTGGGGATTTATGTTATGTTGTTTCCATTAGGTCTGCAGTCAGTAGTTTTGAGTAATATTGAAATGTATTCTTTCAATGCCAATGCACTGAGTGCACTGAGAAATCAACTTTTTTATCTTGTATACCTGTGTGATATGACTGGTGTCAAACATCTCAGAATCATGTGGGGAGTTATGCTATGATGTTTCCATTATGTTTGCAGTCAGTACCTATGAGTCAAATTGAAATTTATACTTCTTTCAAAGCCAACGCCCTGCATGTTAAGAGAAAACAACTTTTTTGTCTTGAACGCCTGTGTGATGTAACTGGTGTCAAACATCTCAGAATAATGTCGGTAGCTATGTTATGCTGTTTCCATTAGGAATGCAGTCAGTAGCTATGAGTAAAATTCAAATGTATACTTGTTTCAATGCCAACGCACTGCATGATATAAGAAATCAACTTTTTGATGTTGAATGCCTGAGTCATATAACTGGTGTCAAACATCTCAGAATCATGTGGGTAGTTATGTTATGTTGTTTCCATTAGGTTTGCAGTCAGCACTTTTGAGTAATATTGAAATGTATTCTCTCAATGCCAATGCACTGCATCCACTGAGAAATGAACTTTTTTACCTTGAATGCCTGTGTGATATAAGTGGTATCAAACATGTCAGAATCATGTGGGGAGTTATGTTATGATGTTTCCATCATGTTTGCAGTCAGTACCAATGAGTAAAATTGAAATGTGTACTTCTTTCAATGCCAACGCACTGCATGTTAAGAGAAAACTACTTTTGTATCTTGAACGCCTGAGTGATGTAACTGGTGTCAAACATTTCAGAATCATGTGGGGAGTTATGTTATGATGTTTCCATTATGTTTGAAGTCAGTACCTATGAGTAAAATTGAAATATATCCTTCCTTCAAAGCCAAGGAACAGCATGCACTGAGAAATCAACTTTTTTATCTTGTATACCTGTGTGATATAACTGATGTCAAACATCTCAGAATCATGTGGGGAGTTATACTATGATGGTTCCATCAGGTTTGCAGTAAGTAGCTGTGAGTAAAATTAAAATGTATACTTGTTTCAATGCCAACGCTCTGCAAGATATAAGAAATCAACTTTTTTATCTTGAATGCCTGAGTGACAGAGCTGGCGTCAAACATCTCAGAATCATGTGGGGGGTTATGCTACGAAGTTTCCATTAGGTTTGCAGTCAGTAGTTTTGAGTAAAATTGAAATGTATTCTTCTTTCAATTCCAATGCCCTGCATGCACTGAGAAGACAACTTTTTTAGTTTGAATGCCTGAGTGATATAACTGGTGTCAAACATCTCAGAATCATGTGGGTATGTATGTTATGTTGTTTCCATTAGGTATATTTGAGTAATATTGAAATGTATTAGGTCAGTATATTTGAGTAATATTGAAATGTATTCTCTCAATGCCAATGCACTGCATCCACTGAGAAATCAACTTTTTTACCTTGAATGCCTGTGTCATATAACTGGTATCAAACATCTCAGAATCATGTGGGGAGTTATGTTATGATGTTTCCATCATGTTTGCAGTCAGTACCAATGAGTAAAATTGAAATGTGTACTTCTTTCAATGCCAACGCACTGCATGTTAAGAGAAAACTACTTTTGTATCTTGAACGCCTGAGTGATGTAACTGGTGTTAAACATCTCAGAATCATGTGGGGAGTTATATTATGATGTTTCCATCATGTTTGAAGTCAGTACCTATGAGTAAAATTGAAATATATCCTTCCTTCAAAGCCAAGGAACAACCTGCACTGAGAAATCAACTTTTTTATCTTGTATACCTGTGTGATATAACTGATGTCAAACATCTCAGAATCATGTGGGGAGTTATGTTATGTTGTTTCCATTAGGTCTGCAGTCAGTAGTTTTGAGTAATATTGAAATGTATTCTTTCAATGCCAATGCACTGAGTGCACTGAGAAATCAACTTTTTTATCTTGTATACCTGTGTGTTATGACTAGTGTCAAACATCTCAGAATCATGTGGGGAGTTATGCTATGATGTTTCCATTATGTTTGCAGTCAGTACCTAGGAGTCAAATTGAAATTTATACTTCTTTCAAAGCCAACGCCCTGTATGTTAAGAGAAAACAACTATTTTATCTTGAACGCCTGTGTGATGTAACTGGTGTCAAGCATCTCAGAATAATGTGGGTAGCTATGTTATGCTGTTTCCATTAGGTTTGCAGTCAGTAGTTTTGAGTAATATTGAAATGTATTACCTCAATACCAATGCTCTGCATGCATTGAGAAATCAACTTTTCTATCTTGAATACCTGTGTGATATAACTGGTGTCAAACATCTCAGAATCATGTGGGGAGTTATATACTGATGGTTCCATCAGGTTTGCAGTCAGTAGCTGTGAGTAAAATTAAAATGTATACTTGTTTCAATGCCAACGCACTGCAAGATACAAGAAATCAACTTTTTTATCTTGAATGCCTGAGTGACATAGCTAGCGTCAAACATCTCACAATCATGTGGGGGGTTATGCTACGAAGTTTCCATTAGGTTTGCAGTCAGTAGTTTTGAGTAAAATTGAAATGTATTCTTCTTTCAATTCCAATGCCCTGCATGCACTGAGAAGACAACTTTTTTAGTTTGAATGCCTGAGTGATATAACTGGTGTCAAACATCTCAGAATCATGTGGGTAGTTATGTTATGTTGTTTCCATTAGGTATATTTGAGTAATATTGAAATGTATTAGGTCAGTATATTTGAGTAATATTGAAATGTATTCTCTCAATGCCAATGCACTGCATCCACTGAGAAATCAACTTTTTTACCTTGAATGCCTGTGTCATATAACTGGTATCAAACATCTCAGAATCATGTGGGGAGTTATGTTATGATGTTTCCATCATGTTTGCAGTCAGTACCAATGAGTAAAATTGAAATGTGTACTTCTTTCAATGCCAACGCACTGCATGTTAAGAGAAAACTACTTTTGTATCTTGAACGCCTGAGTGATGTAACTGGTGTTAAACATCTCAGAATCATGTGGGGAGTTATATTATGATGTTTCCATCATGTTTGAAGTCAGTACCTATGAGTAAAATTGAAATATATCCTTCCTTCAAAGCCAAGGAACAGCCTGCACTGAGAAATCAACTTTTTTATCTTGTATACCTGTGTGTTATGACTAGTGTCAAACATCTCAGAATCATGTGGGGAGTTATGCTATGATGTTTCCATTATGTTTGCAGTCAGTACCTAGGAGTCAAATTGAAATTTATACTTCTTTCAAAGCCAACGCCCTGTATGTTAAGAGAAAACAACTATTTTATCTTGAACGCCTGTGTGATGTAACTGGTGTCAAGCATCTCAGAATAATGTGGGTAGCTATGTTATGCTGTTTCCATTAGGATTGCAGTCAGTAGCTATGAGTAAAATTCAAATGTATACTTGTTTCAATGCCAACGCACTGCATGATATAAGAAATCAACTTTTTGATGTTGAATGCCTGAGTCATATAACTGGTGTCAAACATCTCAGAATCATGTGGGGAGTTATGTTATGTTGTTTCCATTATGTTTGCAGTCAGTAGTTTTGAGTAATATTGAAATGTATTCTCTCAATGCCAAAGCACTGCATGCACTGAGAAATCAACTTTTTTATCTTGAATGCCTGTGTGATATAACTGGTATCAAACATCTCAGAATCATCTGGGGAGTTATGTTATGATGTTTCCATCATGTTTGCAGTCAGTACCAATCAGTAAAATTGAAATGTGTACTTCTTTGACTACCAACGCACTGCATGTTAAGAGAAAACTACTTTTGTATCTTGAACGCCTGAGTGATGTAACTGGTGTCAAACATCTCAGAATCATGAGGGGAGTTATGTTATGATGTTTCCATCATGTTGGAAGTCAGTACCTATGAGTAAAATTGAAATATATCCTTCCTTCAAAGCCAAGGAACAGCATGCACTGAGAAATCAACTTTGTTCTCTTGTATACCTGTGTGATATAAATGATGTCAAACATCTCAGAATCATGTGGGGAGTTATGTTATGTTGTTTCCATTAGGTTTGCAGTCAGTAGTTTTGAGTAATATTGAAATGTATTACCTCAATACCAATGCTCTGCATGCATTGAGAAATCAACTTTTCTATCTTGAATACCTGTGTGATATAACTGGTGTCAAACATCTCAGAATCATGTGGGGAGTTATATACTGATGGTTCCATCAGGTTTGCAGTCAGTAGCTGTGAGTAAAATTAAAATGTATACTTGTTTCAATGCCAACGCACTGCAAGATATAAGAAATCAACTTTTTTATCTTGAATGCCTGAGTGACATAGCTAGCGTCAAACATCTCACAATCATGTGGGGGGTTATGCTACGAAGTTTCCATTAGGTTTGCAGTCAGTAGTTTTGAGTAAAATTGAAATGTATTCTTCTTTCAATTCCAATGCCCTGCATGCACTGAGAAGACAACTTTTTTAGTTTGAATGCCTGAGTGATATAACTGGTGTCAAACATCTCAGAATCATGTGGGTAGTTATGTTATGTTGTTTCCATTAGGTATATTTGAGTAATATTGAAATGTATTAGGTCAGTATATTTGAGTAATATTGAAATGTATTCTCTCAATGCCAATGCACTGCATCCACTGAGAAATCAACTTTTTTACCTTGAATGCCTGTGTCATATAACTGGTATCAAACATCTCAGAATCATGTGGGGAGTTATGTTATGATGTTTCCATCATGTTTGCAGTCAGTACCAATGAGTAAAATTGAAATGTGTACTTCTTTCAATGCCAACGCACTGCATGTTAAGAGAAAACTACTTTTGTATCTTGAACGCCTGAGTGATGTAACTGGTGTCAAACATCTCAGAATCATGTGGGGAGTTATGTTATGATGTTTCCATCATGTTTGAAGTCAGTACCTATGAGTAAAATTGAAATATATCCTTCCTTCAAAGCCAAGGAACAGCCTGCACTGAGAAATCAACTTTTTTATCTTGTATACCTGTGTGATATAACTGATGTCAAACATCTCAGAATCATGTGGGGAGTTATGTTATGTTCTTTCCATTAGGTTTGCAGTCAGTAGTTTTGAGTAATATTGAAATGTATTCTTTCAATGCCAATGCACTGAGTGCACTGAGAAATCAACTTTATTATCTTCAATGCCTGAGTGATATAACTGGTGTCAAACATCTCAGAATCATGTGGGGAGTTATGTTATGTTGTTTCCATTAGGTTTGCAGTCAGTACTTTTGAGTAATATTGAAATGTATTCTTTCAATGCCAATTCCCTGCATGCACTGAGAAATCAACTTTTTTAGTTTGAATGCCTGAGTCATATAACTGGTGTCAAACATCTCAGAATCATGTGGGGAGTTATGTTATTTTGTTTCCATAAGGTTTGCTTAGTTATGTTATGCTGTTTCCATTGTTATTGCAGTCAGTAGTTTTGAGTAATATTGAAATGTATTCTTTCAATGCCAATGCACTGCATGCACTGCTAAATCAACTTTTTTATCTTGAATACCTTTGTGATATAACTGGTGTCAAGCATCTCAGAATCATGTGGGGAGTTATGTTATTTTGTTTCCATAAGGTTTGCTTAGTTATGTTATGCTGTTTCCATTGTTATTGCAGTCAGTAGTTTTGAGTAATATTGAAATGTATTCTTTCAATGCCAATGCACTGCATGCACTGCTAAATCAACTTTTTTATCTTGAATACCTTTGTGATATAACTGGTGTCAAGCATCTCAGAATCATGTGGGGAGTAATGCTATGATGTTTCAATCATCTTTGCAGTCAGTAACTATGAGTAAAATTGAAGTGTATACTTCTTTCAATGCCAACGCCCTGCATGTTAAGAGAAAACAACTTTTATATCTTGAACGCCTGAGTGATGTAACTGGTGTCAAACATCTCAGAATCATGTGGGGATTTATGTTATGTTGTTTCCATTAGGTCTGCAGTCAGTAGTTTTGAGTAATATTGAAATGTATTCTTTCAATGCCAATGCACTGAGTGCACTGAGAAATCAACTTTTTTATCTTGTATACCTGTGTGATATGACTGGTGTCAAACATCTCAGAATCATGTGGGGAGTTATGCTATGATGTTTCCATTATGTTTGCAGTCAGTACCTATGAGTCAAATTGAAATTTATACTTCTTTCAAAGCCAACGCCCTGCATGTTAAGAGAAAACAACTTTTTTGTCTTGAACGCCTGTGTGATGTAACTGGTGTCAAACATCTCAGAATAATGTCGGTAGCTATGTTATGCTGTTTCCATTAGGAATGCAGTCAGTAGCTATGAGTAAAATTCAAATGTATACTTGTTTCAATGCCAACGCACTGCATGATATAAGAAATCAACTTTTTGATGTTGAATGCCTGAGTCATATAACTGGTGTCAAACATCTCAGAATCATGTGGGTAGTTATGTTATGTTGTTTCCATTAGGTTTGCAGTCAGCACTTTTGAGTAATATTGAAATGTATTCTCTCAATGCCAATGCACTGCATCCACTGAGAAATGAACTTTTTTACCTTGAATGCCTGAGTGATATAAGTGGTATCAAACATGTCAGAATCATGTGGGGAGTTATGTTATGATGTTTCCATCATGTTTGCAGTCAGTACCAATGAGTAAAATTGAAATGTGTACTTCTTTCAATGCCAACGCACTGCATGTTAAGAGAAAACTACTTTTGTATCTTGAAAGCCTGAGTGATGTAACTGGTGTCAAACATTTCAGAATCATGTGGGGAGTTATGTTATGATGTTTCCATTATGTTTGAAGTCAGTACCTATGAGTAAAATTGAAATATATCCTTCCTTCAAAGCCAAGGAACAGCATGCACTGAGAAATCAACTTTTTTATCTTGTATACCTGTGTGATATAACTGATGTCAAACATCTCAGAATCATGTGGGGAGTTATACTATGATGGTTCCATCAGGTTTGCAGTAAGTAGCTGTGAGTAAAATTAAAATGTATACTTGTTTCAATGCCAACGCTCTGCAAGATATAAGAAATCAACTTTTTTATCTTGAATGCCTGAGTGACATAGCTGGCGTCAAACATCTCAGAATCATGTGGGGGGTTATGCTACGAAGTTTCCATTAGGTTTGCAGTCAGTAGTTTTGAGTAAAATTGAAATGTATTCTTCTTACAATTCCAATGCCCTGCATGCACTGAGAAGACAACTTTTTTAGTTTGAATGCCTGAGTGATATAACTGGTGTCAAACATCTCAGAATCATGTGGGGAGTTATGTTATGTTGTTTCCATTAGGTCTGCAGTCAGTAGTTTTGAGTAATATTGAAATGGATTCTTTCAATGCCAATGCACTGAGTGCACTGAGAAATCAACTTTTTTATCTTGTATACCTGTGTGTTATGACTAGTGTCAAACATCTCAGAATCATGTGGGGAGTTATGTTATGTTGTTTCCATTATGTTTGCAGTCAGTAGTTTTGAGTAATATTGAAATGTATTCTCTCAATGCCAAAGCACTGCATACACTGAGAAATCAACTTTTTTTATCTTGAATGCCTGTGTGATATAACTGGTATCAAACATCTCAGAATCATCTGGGGAGTTATGTTATGATGTTTCCATCATGTTTGCAGTCAGTACCAATCAGTAAAATTGAAATGTGTACTTCTTTGAATACCAACGCACTGCATGTTAAGAGAAAACTACTTTTGTATCTTGAACGCCTGAGTGATGTAACTGGTGTCAAACATCTCAGAATCATGAGGGGAGTTATGTTATGATGTTTCCATCATGTTGGAAGTCAGTACCTATGAGTAAAATTGAAATATATCCTTCCTTCAAAGCCAAGGAACAGCATGCACTGAGAAATCAACTTTGTTATCTTGTATACCTGTGTGATATAAATGATGTCAAACATCTCAGAATCATGTGGGGAGTTATGTTATGTTGTTTCCATTAGGTTTGCAGTCAGTAGTTTTGAGTAATATTGAAATGTATTACCTCAATACCAATGCTCTGCATGCATTGAGAAATCAACTTTTCTATCTTGAATACCTGTGTGATATAACTGGTGTCAAACATCTCAGAATCATGTGGGGAGTTATATACTGATGGTTCCATCAGGTTTGCAGTCAGTAGCTGTGAGTAAAATTAAAATGTATACTTGTTTCAATGCCAACGCACTGCAAGATACAAGAAATCAACTTTTTTATCTTGAATGCCTGAGTGACATAGCTAGCGTCAAACATCTCACAATCATGTGGGGGGTTATGCTACGAAGTTTCCATTAGGTTTGCAGTCAGTAGTTTTGAGTAAAATTGAAATGTATTCTTCTTTCAATTCCAATGCCCTGCATGCACTGAGAAGACAACTTTTTTAGTTTGAATGCCTGAGTGATATAACTGGTGTCAAACATCTCAGAATCATGTGGGTAGTTATGTTATGTTGTTTCCATTAGGTATATTTGAGTAATATTGAAATGTATTAGGTCAGTATATTTGAGTAATATTGAAATGTATTCTCTCAATGCCAATGCACTGCATCCACTGAGAAATCAACTTTTTTACCTTGAATGCCTGTGTCATATAACTGGTATCAAACATCTCAGAATCATGTGGGGAGTTATGTTATGATGTTTCCATCATGTTTGCAGTCAGTACCAATGAGTAAAATTGAAATGTGTACTTCTTTCAATGCCAACGCACTGCATGTTAAGAGAAAACTACTTTTGTATCTTGAACGCCTGAGTGATGTAACTGGTGTTAAACATCTCAGAATCATGTGGGGAGTTATATTATGATGTTTCCATCATGTTTGAAGTCAGTACCTATGAGTAAAATTGAAATATATCCTTCCTTCAAAGCCAAGGAACAGCCTGCACTGAGAAATCAACTTTTTTATCTTGTATACCTGTGTGTTATGACTAGTGTCAAACATCTCAGAATCATGTGGGGAGTTATGCTATGATGTTTCCATTATGTTTGCAGTCAGTACCTAGGAGTCAAATTGAAATTTATACTTCTTTCAAAGCCAACGCCCTGTATGTTAAGAGAAAACAACTATTTTATCTTGAACGCCTGTGTGATGTAACTGGTGTCAAGCATCTCAGAATAATGTGGGTAGCTATGTTATGCTGTTTCCATTAGGATTGCAGTCAGTAGCTATGAGTAAAATTCAAATGTATACTTGTTTCAATGCCAACGCACTGCATGATATAAGAAATCAACTTTTTGATGTTGAATGCCTGAGTCATATAACTGGTGTCAAACATCTCAGAATCATCTGGGGAGTTATGTTATGATGTTTCCATCATGTTTGCAGTCAGTACCAATGAGTAAAACTGAAATGTGTACTTCTTTCAATGCCAACGCACTGCATGTTAAGAGAAAACTACTTTTGTATCTTGAACGCCTGAGTGATGTAACTGGTGTCAAACATCTCAGAATCATGTGGGGAGTTATGTTATGATGTTTCCATCATGTTTGAAGTCAGTACCTATGAGTAAAATTGAAATATATCCTTCCTTCAAAGCCAAGGAACAGCCTGCACTGAGAAATCAACTTTTTTATCTTGTATACCTGTGTGATATAACTGATGTCAAACATCTCAGAATCATGTGGGGAGTTATGTTATGTTCTTTCCATTAGGTTTGCAGTCAGTAGTTTTGAGTAATATTGAAATGTATTCTTTCAATGCCAATGCACTGAGTGCACTGAGAAATCAACTTTATTATCTTCAATGCCTGAGTGATATAACTGGTGTCAAACATCTCAGAATCATGTGGGGAGTTATGTTATGTTGTTTCCATTAGGTTTGCAGTCAGTACTTTTGAGTAATATTGAAATGTATTCTTTCAATGCCAATTCCCTGCATGCACTGAGAAATCAACTTTTTTAGTTTGAATGCCTGAGTCATATAACTGGTGTCAAACATCTCAGAATCATGTGGGGAGTTATGTTATTTTGTTTCCATAAGGTTTGCTTAGTTATGTTATGCTGTTTCCATTGTTATTGCAGTCAGTAGTTTTGAGTAATATTGAAATGTATTCTTTCAATGCCAATGCACTGCATGCACTGCTAAATCAACTTTTTTATCTTGAATACCTTTGTGATATAACTGGTGTCAAGCATCTCAGAATCATGTGGGGAGTTATGTTATTTTGTTTCCATAAGGTTTGCTTAGTTATGTTATGCTGTTTCCATTGTTATTGCAGTCAGTAGTTTTGAGTAATATTGAAATGTATTCTTTCAATGCCAATGCACTACATGCACTGCTAAATCAACTTTTTTATCTTGAATACCTTTGTGATATAACTGGTGTCAAGCATCTCAGAATCATGTGGGGAGTAATGCTATGATGTTTCAATCATCTTTGCAGTCAGTAACTATGAGTAAAATTGAAGTGTATACTTCTTTCAATGCCAACGCCCTGCATGTTAAGAGAAAACAACTTTTATATCTTGAATGCCTGAGTGATGTAACTGGTGTCAAACATCTCAGAATCATGTGGGGATTTATGTTATGTTGTTTCCATTAGGTCTGCAGTCAGTAGTTTTGAGTAATATTGAAATGTATTCTTTCAATGCCAATGCACTGAGTGCACTGAGAAATCAACTTTTTTATCTTGTATACCTGTGTGATATGACTGGTGTCAAACATCTCAGAATCATGTGGGGAGTTATGCTATGATGTTTCCATTATGTTTGCAGTCAGTACCTATGAGTCAAATTGAAATTTATACTTCTTTCAAAGCCAACGCCCTGCATGTTAAGAGAAAACAACTTTTTTGTCTTGAACGCCTGTGTGATGTAACTGGTGTCAAACATCTCAGAATAATGTCGGTAGCTATGTTATGCTGTTTCCATTAGGAATGCAGTCAGTAGCTATGAGTAAAATTCAAATGTATACTTGTTTCAATGCCAACGCACTGCATGATATAAGAAATCAAGTTTTTGATGTTGAATGCCTGAGTCATATAACTGGTGTCAAACATCTCAGAATCATGTGGGTAGTTATGTTATGTTGTTTCCATTAGGTTTGCAGTCAGCACTTTTGAGTAATATTGAAATGTATTCTCTCAATGCCAATGCACTGCATCCACTGAGAAATGAACTTTTTTACCTTGAATGCCTGTGTGATATAAGTGGTATCAAACATCTCAGAATCATGTGGGGAGTTATGTTATGATGTTTCCATCATGTTTGCAGTCAGTACCAATGAGTAAAATTGAAATGTGTACTTCTTTCAATGCCAACGCACTGCATGTTAAGAGAAAACTACTTTTGTATCTTGAACGCCTGAGTGATGTAACTGGTGTCAAACATTTCAGAATCATGTGGGGAGTTATGTTATGATGTTTCCATTATGTTTGCAGTCAGTACCTATGAGTCAAATTAAAATGTATACTTCTTTCAATGCCAACGCCCTGCAAGATATAAGAAATCAACTTTTTTATCTTGAATGCCTGAGTGACATAGCTAGCGTCAAACATCTCAGAATCATGTGGGGGGTTATGCTACGAAGTTTCCATTAGGTTTGCAGTCAGTAGTTTTGAGTAAAATTGAAATGTATTCTTCTTTCAATTCCAATGCCCTGCATGCACTGAGAAGACAACTTTTTTAGTTTGAATGCCTGAGTGATATAACTGGTGTCAAACATCTCAGAATCATGTGGGTAGTTATGTTATGTTGTTTCCATTAGGTATATTTGAGTAATATTGAAATGTATTAGGTCAGTATATTTGAGTAATATTGAAATGTATTCTCTCAATGCCAATGCACTGCATCCACTGAGAAATCAACCTTTTTTACCTTGAATGCCTGTGTCATATAACTGGTATCAAACATCTCAGAATCATGTGGGGAGTTATGTTATGATGTTTCCATCATGTTTGCAGTCAGTACCAATGAGTAAAATTGAAATGTGTACTTCTTTCAATGCCAACGCACTGCATGTTAAGAGAAAACTACTTTTGTATCTTGAACGCCTGAGTGATGTAACTGGTGTCAAACATCTCAGAATCATGTGGGGAGTTATGTTATGATGTTTCCATCATGTTTGAAGTCAGTACCTATGAGTAAAATTGAAATATATCCTTCCTTCAAAACCAAGGAACAGCATGCACTGAGAAATCGACTTTTTTAGTTTGAATGCCTGAGTCATATAACTGGTGTCAAACATCTCAGAATCATGTGGGGAGTTATGTTATTTTGTTTCCGTAAGGTTTGCTTAGTTATGTTATGCTGTTTCCATTGTTATTGCAGTCAGTAGTTTTGAGTAATATTGAAATGTATTCTTTCAATGCCAATGCACTGCATGCACTGCTAAATCAACTTTTTTATCTTGAATACCTTTGTGATATAACTGGTGTCAAGCATCTCAGAATCATGTGGGGGGTTATGCTACGAAGTTTCCATTAGGTTTGCAGTCAGTAGTTTTGAGTAAAATTGAAATGTATTCTTCTTTCAATTCCAATGCCCTGCATGCACTGAGAAGACAACTTTTTTAGTTTGAATGCCTGAGTGATATAACTGGTGTCAAACATCTCAGAATCATGTGGGTAGTTATGTTATTTTGTTTCCATTAGGTATATTTGAATAATATTGAAATTTATTAGGTCAGTATATTTGAGTAATATTGAAATGTATTCTCTCAATGCCAATGCACTGCATCCACTGAGAAATCAACTTTTTTACCTTGAATGCCTGTGTCATATAACTGGTATCAAACATCTCAGAATCATGTGGGGAGTTATGTTATGATGTTTCCATCATGTTTGCAGTCAGTACCAATGAGTAAAATTGAAATGTGTACTTCTTTCAATGCCAACGCACTGCATGTTAAGAGAAAACTACTTTTGTATCTTGAACGCCTGAGTGATGTAACTGGTGTTAAACATCTCAGAATCATGTGGGGAGTTATATTATGATGTTTCCATCATGTTTGAAGTCAGTACCTATGAGTAAAATTGAAATATATCCTTCCTTCAAAGCCAAGGAACAGCCTGCACTGAGAAATCAACTTTTTTATCTTGTATACCTGTGTGATATAACTGATGTCAAACATCTCAGAATCATGTGGGGAGTTATGTTATGTTGTTTCCATTAGGTCTGCAGTCAGTAGTTTTGAGTAATATTGAAATGTATTCTTTCAATGCCAATGCACTGAGTGCACTGAGAAATCAACTTTTTTATCTTGTATACCTGTGTGATATGACTGGTGTCAAACATCTCAGAATCATGTGTGGAGTTATGCTATGATGTTTCCATTATGTTTGCAGTCAGTACCTAGGAGTCAAATTGAAATTTATACTTCTTTCAAAGCCAACGCCCTGCATGTTAAGAGAAAACAACTTTTTTATCTTGAACGCCTGTGTGATGTAACTGGTGTCAAACATCTCAGAATAATGTGGGTAGCTATGTTATGCTGTTTCCATTAGGACTGCAGTCAGTAGCTATGAGTAAAATTCAAATGTATACTTGTTTCAATGCCAACGCACTGCATGATATAAGAAATCAACTTTTTTATCTTAAATGCCTGAGTCATATAACTGGTGTCAAACATCTCAGAATCATGTGGGGAGTTATGTTATGTTGTTTCCATTAGGTTTGCAGTCAGTAGTTTTGAGTAATATTGAAATGTATTCTCTCAATGCCAATGCACTGCATGCACTGAGAAATCAACTTTTTTATCTTGAATGCCTGTGTGATATAACTGGTATCAAACATCTCAGAATCATCTGGGAAGTTATGTTATGATGTTTCCATCATGTTTGAAGTCAGTACCTAGGAGTCAAATTGAAATTTATACTTCTTTCAAAGCCAACGCCCTGCATGTTAAGAGAAAACAACTTTTTTATCTTGAACGCCTGTGTGATGTAACTGGTGTCAAACATCTCAGAATAATGTGGGTAGCTATGTTATGCTGTTTCCATTAGGACTGCAGTCAGTAGCTATGAGTAAAATTAAAATGTATACTTGTTTCAATGCCAACGCACTGCAAGATATAAGAAATCAACTTTTTTATCTTGAATGCCTGAGTGACATAGCTGGCGTCAAACATCTCAGAATCATGTGGGGGGTTATGCTACGAAGTTTCCATTAGGTTTGCAGTCAGTAGTTTTGAGTAAAATTGAAATGTATTCTTCTTTCAATTCCAATGCCCTGCATGCACTGAGAAGACAACTTTTTTAGTTTGAATGCCTGAGTGATATAACTGGTGTCAAACATCTCAGAATCATGTGGGTAGTTATGTTATGTTGTTTCCATTAGCTTTGCAGTCAGTACATTTGAGTAATATTGAAATGTATTCTCTCAATGCCAATGCACTGCATGCACTGAGAAATCAACTTTTTTATCTTGAATGCCTGTGTGATATAACTGGTATCAAACATCTCAGAATCATCTGGGAAGTTATGTTATGATGTTTCCATCATGTTTGAAGTCAGTACCTATGAGTAAAATTGAAATATATCCTTCCTTCAAACCCAAGGAACAGCATGCACTGAGAAATCAACTTTTTTATCTTGAATACCTGTGTGATATAACTGGTGTCAAACATCTCAGAATCATGTGGGGAGTTATGTTATGTTCTTTCCATTAGGTTTGCAGTCAGTAGTTTTGAGTAATATTGAAATGTATTCTTTCAATGCCAATGCACTGAGTGCACTGAGAAATCAACTTTATTATCTTCAATGCCTGAGTGATATAACTGGTGTCAAACATCTCAGAATCATGTGGGTAGTTATGTTATGTTGTTTCCATTAGGTTTGCAGTCAGTACATTTGAGTAATATTGAAATGTATTCTCTCAATGCCAATGCACTGCTACACTGAGAAATCAACTTTTTTAGTTTGAATGCCTGAGTCATATAACTGGTGTCAAACATCACAGAATCATGTGGGGAGTTATGTTATTTTGTTTCCATAAGGTTTGCTTAGTTATGTTATGCTGTTTCCATTGTTATTGCAGTCAGTAGTTTTGAGTAATATTGAAATGTATTCTTTCAATGCCAATGCACTGCATGCACTGCTAAATCAACTTTTTTATCTTGAATACCTTTGTGATATAACTGGTGTCAAGCATCTCAGAATCATGTGGGGAGTTATGTTATTTTGTTTCCATAAGGTTTGCTTAGTTATGTTATGCTGTTTCCATTGTTATTGCAGTCAGTAGTTTTGAGTAATATTGAAATGTATTCTTTCAATGCCAATGCACTGCATGCACTGCTAAATCAACTTTTTTATCTTGAATACCTTTGTGATATAACTGGTGTCAAGCATCTCAGAATCATGTGGGGAGTAATGCTATGATGTTTCAATCATCTTTGCAGTCAGTAACTATGAGTAAAATTGAAGTGTATACTTCTTTCAATGCCAACGCCCTGCATGTTAAGAGAAAACAACTTTTATATCTTGAACGCCTGAGTGATGTAACTGGTGTCAAACATCTCAGAATCATGTGGGGATTTATGTTATGTTGTTTCCATTAGGTCTGCAGTCAGTAGTTTTGAGTAATATTGAAATGTATTCTTTCAATGCCAATGCACTGAGTGCACTGAGAAATCAACTTTTTTATCTTGTATACCTGTGTGATATGACTGGTGTCAAACATCTCAGAATCATGTGGGGAGTTATGCTATGATGTTTCCATTATGTTTGCAGTCAGTACCTATGAGTCAAATTGAAATTTATACTTCTTTCAAAGCCAACGCCCTGCATGTTAAGAGAAAACAACTTTTTTGTCTTGAACGCCTGTGTGATGTAACTGGTGTCAAACATCTCAGAATAATGTCGGTAGCTATGTTATGCTGTTTCCATTAGGAATGCAGTCAGTAGCTATGAGTAAAATTCAAATGTATACTTGTTTCAATGCCAACGCACTGCATGATATAAGAAATCAACTTTTTGATGTTGAATGCCTGAGTCATATAACTGGTGTCAAACATCTCAGAATCATGTGGGTAGTTATGTTATGTTGTTTCCATTAGGTTTGCAGTCAGCACTTTTGAGTAATATTGAAATGTATTCTCTCAATGCCAATGCACTGCATCCACTGAGAAATGAACTTTTTTACCTTGAATGCCTGTGTGATATAAGTGGTATCAAACATGTCAGAATCATGTGGGGAGTTATGTTATGATGTTTCCATCATGTTTGCAGTCAGTACCAATGAGTAAAATTGAAATGTGTACTTCTTTCAATGCCAACGCACTGCATGTTAAGAGAAAACTACTTTTGTTTCTTGAAAGCCTGAGTGATGTAACTGGTGTCAAACATTTCAGAATCATGTGGGGAGTTATGTTATGATGTTTCCATTATGTTTGAAGTCAGTACCTATGAGTAAAATTGAAATATATCCTTCCTTCAAAGCCAAGGAACAGCATGCACTGAGAAATCAACTTTTTTATCTTGTATACCTGTGTGATATAACTGATGTCAAACATCTCAGAATCATGTGGGGAGTTATACTATGATGGTTCCATCAGGTTTGCAGTAAGTAGCTGTGAGTAAAATTAAAATGTATACTTGTTTCAATGCCAACGCTCTGCAAGATATAAGAAATCAACTTTTTTATCTTGAATGCCTGAGTGACATAGCTGGCGTCAAACATCTCAGAATCATGTGGGGGGTTATGCTACGAAGTTTCCATTAGGTTTGCTGTCAGTAGTTTTGAGTAAAATTGAAATGTATTCTTCTTACAATTCCAATGCCCTGCATGCACTGAGAAGACAACTTTTTTAGTTTGAATGCCTGAGTGATATAACTGGTGTCAAACATCTCAGAATCATGTGGGTAGTTATGTTATGTTGTTTCCATTAGGTATATTTGAGTAATATTGAAATGTATTAGTTCAGTATATTTGAGTAATATTGAAATGTATTCTCTCAATGCCAATGCACTGCATCCACTGAGAAATCAACTTTTTTACCTTGAATGCCTGTGTCATATAACTGGTATCAAACATCTCAGAATCATGTGGGGAGTTATGTTATGATGTTTCCATCATATTTGCAGTCAGTACCAATGAGTAAAATTGAAATGTGTACTTCTTTCAATGCCAACGCACTGCATGTTAAGAGAAAACTACTTTTGTATCTTGAACGCCTGAGTGATGTAACTGGTGTTAAACATCTCAGAATCATGTGGGGAGTTATATTATGATGTTTCCATCATGTTTGAAGTCAGTACCTATGAGTAAAATTGAAATATATCCTTCCTTCAAAGCCAAGGAACAGCCTGCACTGAGAAATCAACTTTTTTATCTTGTATACCTGTGTGATATAACTGATGTCAAACATCTCAGAATCATGTGGGGAGTTATGTTATGTTGTTTCCATTAGGTCTGCAGTCAGTAGTTTTGAGTAATATTGAAATGTATTCTTTCAATGCCAATGTACTGAGTGCACTGAGAAATCAACTTTTTTATCTTGTATACCTGTGTGATATGACTGGTGTCAAACATCTCAGAATCATGTGTGGAGTTATGCTATGATGTTTCCATTATGTTTGCAGTCAGTACCTAGGAGTCAAATTGAAATTTATACTTCTTTCAAAGCCAACGCCCTGCATGTTAAGAGAAAACAACTTTTTTATCTTGAACGCCTGTGTGATGTAACTGGTGTCAAACATCTCAGAATAATGTGGGTAGCTATGTTATGCTGTTTCCATTAGGATTGCAGTCAGTAGCTATGAGTAAAATTCAAATGTATACTTGTTTCAATGCCAACGCACTGCATGATATAAGAAATCAACTTTTTTATCTTAAATGCCTGAGTCATATAACTGGTGTCAAACATCTCAGAATCATGTGGGGAGTTATGTTATGTTGTTTCCATTAGGTTTGCAGTCAGTAGTTTTGAGTAATATTGAAATGTATTCTCTCAATGCCAATGCACTGCATGCACTGAGAAATCAACTTTTTTATCTTGAATGCCTGTGTGATATAACTGGTATCAAACATCTCAGAATCATCTGGGAAGTTATGTTATGATGTTTCCATCATGTTTGAAGTCAGTACCTATGAGTAAAATTGAAATATATCCTTCCTTCAAAGCCAAGGAACAGCATGCACTGAGAAATCAACTTTTTTATCTTGAATACCTGTGTGATATAACTGGTGTCAAACATCTCAGAATCATGTGGGGAGTTATACTATGATGGTTCCATCAGGTTTGCAGTCAGTAGCTGTGAGTAAAATTAAAATGTATACTTGTTTCAATGCCAACGCACTGCAAGATATAAGAAATCAACTTTTTTATCTTGAATGCCTGAGTGACATAGCTGGCGTCAAACATCTCAGAATCATGTGGGTAGTTATGTTATGTTGTTTCCATTAGGTTTGCAGTCAGTACATTTGAGTAATATTGAAATGTATTCTCTCAATGCCAATGCACTGCTACACTGAGAAATCAACTTTTTTAGTTTGAATGCCTGAGTCATATAACTGGTGTCAAACATCACAGAATCATGTGGGGAGTTATGTTATTTTGTTTCCATAAGGTTTGCTTAGTTATGTTATGCTGTTTCCATTGTTATTGCAGTCAGTAGTTTTGAGTAATATTGAAATGTATTCTTTCAATGCCAATGCACTGCATGCACTGCTAAATCAACTTTTTTATCTTGAATACCTTTGTGATATAACTGGTGTCAAGCATCTCAGAATCATGTGGGGAGTTATGTTATTTTGTTTCCATAAGGTTTGCTTAGTTATGTTATGCTGTTTCCATTGTTATTGCAGTCAGTAGTTTTGAGTAATATTGAAATGTATTCTTTCAATGCCAATGCACTGCATGCACTGCTAAATCAACTTTTTTATCTTGAATACCTTTGTGATATAACTGGTGTCAAGCATCTCAGAATCATGTGGGGAGTAATGCTATGATGTTTCAATCATCTTTGCAGTCAGTAACTATGAGTAAAATTGAAGTGTATACTTCTTTCAATGCCAACGCCCTGCATGTTAAGAGAAAACAACTTTTATATCTTGAACGCCTGAGTGATGTAACTGGTGTCAAACATCTCAGAATCATGTGGGGATTTATGTTATGTTGTTTCCATTAGGTCTGCAGTCAGTAGTTTTGAGTAATATTGAAATGTATTCTTTCAATGCCAATGCACTGAGTGCACTGAGAAATCAACTTTTTTATCTTGTATACCTGTGTGATATGACTGGTGTCAAACATCTCAGAATCATGTGGGGAGTTATGCTATGATGTTTCCATTATGTTTGCAGTCAGTACCTATGAGTCAAATTGAAATTTATACTTCTTTCAAAGCCAACGCCCTGCATGTTAAGAGAAAACAACTTTTTTGTCTTGAACGCCTGTGTGATGTAACTGGTGTCAAACATCTCAGAATAATGTCGGTAGCTATGTTATGCTGTTTCCATTAGGAATGCAGTCAGTAGCTATGAGTAAAATTCAAATGTATACTTGTTTCAATGCCAACGCACTGCATGATATAAGAAATCAACTTTTTGATGTTGAATGCCTGAGTCATATAACTGGTGTCAAACATCTCAGAATCATGTGGGTAGTTATGTTATGTTGTTTCCATTAGGTTTGCAGTCAGCACTTTTGAGTAATATTGAAATGTATTCTCTCAATGCCAATGCACTGCATCCACTGAGAAATGAACTTTTTTACCTTGAATGCCTGTGTGATATAAGTGGTATCAAACATGTCAGAATCATGTGGGGAGTTATGTTATGATGTTTCCATCATGTTTGCAGTCAGTACCAATGAGTAAAATTGAAATGTGTACTTCTTTCAATGCCAACGCACTGCATGTTAAGAGAAAACTACTTTTGTTTCTTGAAAGCCTGAGTGATGTAACTGGTGTCAAACATTTCAGAATCATGTGGGGAGTTATGTTATGATGTTTCCATTATGTTTGAAGTCAGTACCTATGAGTAAAATTGAAATATATCCTTCCTTCAAAGCCAAGGAACAGCATGCACTGAGAAATCAACTTTTTTATCTTGTATACCTGTGTGATATAACTGATGTCAAACATCTCAGAATCATGTGGGGAGTTATACTATGATGGTTCCATCAGGTTTGCAGTAAGTAGCTGTGAGTAAAATTAAAATGTATACTTGTTTCAATGCCAACGCTCTGCAAGATATAAGAAATCAACTTTTTTATCTTGAATGCCTGAGTGACATAGCTGGCGTCAAACATCTCAGAATCATGTGGGGGGTTATGCTACGAAGTTTCCATTAGGTTTGCAGTCAGTAGTTTTGAGTAAAATTGAAATGTATTCTTCTTACAATTCCAATGCCCTGCATGCACTGAGAAGACAACTTTTTTAGTTTGAATGCCTGAATGATATAACTGGTGTCAAACATCTCAGAATCATGTGGGTAGTTATGTTATGTTGTTTCCATTAGGTATATTTGAGTAATATTGAAATGTATTAGGTCAGTATATTTGAGTAATATTGAAATGTATTCTCTCAATGCCAATGCACTGCATCCACTGAGAAATCAACTTTTTTACCTTGAATGCCTGTGTCATATAACTGGTATCAAACATCTCAGAATCATGTGGGGAGTTATGTTATGATGTTTCCATCATGTTTGCAGTCAGTACCAATGAGTAAAATTGAAATGTGTACTTCTTTCAATGCCAACGCACTGCATGTTAAGAGAAAACTACTTTTGTATCTTGAACGCCTGAGTGATGTAACTGGTGTTAAACATCTCAGAATCATGTGGGGAGTTATATTATGATGTTTCCATCATGTTTGAAGTCAGTACCTATGAGTAAAATTGAAATATATCCTTCCTTCAAAGCCAAGGAACAGCCTGCACTGAGAAATCAACTTTTTTATCTTGTATACCTGTGTGATATAACTGATGTCAAACATCTCAGAATCATGTGGGGAGTTATGTTATGTTGTTTCCATTAGGTCTGCAGTCAGTAGTTTTGAGTAATATTGAAATGGATTCTTTCAATGCCAATGCACTGAGAGCACTGAGAAATCAACTTTTTTATCTTGTATACCTGTGTGTTATGACTAGTGTCAAACATCTCAGAATCATGTGGGGAGTTATGCTATGATGTTTCCATTATGTTTGCAGTCAGTACCTAGGAGTCAAATTGAAATTTATACTTCTTTCAAAGCCAACGCCCTGTATGTTAAGAGAAAACAACTATTTTATCTTGAACGCCTGTGTGATGTAACTGGTGTCAAGCATCTCAGAATAATGTGGGTAGCTATGTTATGCTGTTTCCATTAGGATTGCAGTCAGTAGCTAAGAGTAAAATTCAAATGTATACTTGTTTCAATGCCAACGCACTGCATGATATAAGATATCAACTTTTTGATGTTGAATGCCTGAGTCATATAACTGGTGTCAAACATCTCAGAATCATGTGGGGAGTTATGTTATGTTGTTTCCATTATGTTTGCAGTCAGTAGTTTTGAGTAATATTGAAATGTATTCTCTCAATGCCAAAGCACTGCATACACTGAGAAATCAACTTTTTTATCTTGAATGCCTGTGTGATATAACTGGTATCAAACATCTCAGAATCATCTGGGGAGTTATGTTATGATGTTTCCATCATGTTTGCAGTCAGTACCAATCAGTAAAATTGAAATGTGTACTTCTTTGAATACCAACGCACTGCATGTTAAGAGAAAACTACTTTTGTATCTTGAACGCCTGAGTGATGTAACTGGTGTCAAACATCTCAGAATCATGAGGGGAGTTATGTTATGATGTTTCCATCATGTTGGAAGTCAGTACCTATGAGTAAAATTGAAATATATCCTTCCTTCAAAGCCAAGGAACAGCATGCACTGAGAAATCAACTTTGTTATCTTGTATACCTGTGTGATATAAATGATGTCAAACATCTCAGAATCATGTGGGGAGTTATGTTATGTTGTTTCCATTAGGTTTGCAGTCAGTAGTTTTGAGTAATATTGAAATGTATTACCTCAATACCAATGCTCTGCATGCATTGAGAAATCAACTTTTCTATCTTGAATACCTGTCTTGAATAACTGGTGTCAAACATCTCAGAATCATGTTGGGAGTTATATACTGATGGTTCCATCAGGTTTGCAGTCAGTAGCTGTGAGTAAAATTAAAATGTATACTTGTTTCAATGCCAACGCACTGCAAGATACAAGAAATCAACTTTTTTATCTTGAATGCCTGAGTGACATAGCTAGCGTCAAACATCTCACAATCATGTGGGGGGTTATGCTACGAAGTTTCCATTAGGTTTGCAGTCAGTAGTTTTGAGTAAAATTGAAATGTATTCTTCTTTCAATTCCAATGCCCTGCATGCACTGAGAAGACAACTTTTTTAGTTTGAATGCCTGAGTGATATAACTGGTGTCAAACATCTCAGAATCATGTGGGTAGTTATGTTATGTTGTTTCCATTAGGTATATTTGAGTAATATTGAAATGTATTAGGTCAGTATATTTGAGTAATATTGAAATGTATTCTCTCAATGCCAATGCACTGCATCCACTGAGAAATCAACTTTTTTACCTTGAATGCCTGTGTCATATGACTGGTATCAAACATCTCAGAATCATGTGGGGAGTTATGTTATGATGTTTCCATCATGTTTGCAGTCAGTACCAATGAGTAAAATTGAAATGTGTACTTCTTTCAATGCCAACGCACTGCATGTTAAGAGAAAACTACTTTTGTATCTTGAACGCCTGAGTGATGTAACTGGTGTCAAACATCTCAGAATCATGTGGGGAGTTATGTTATGATGTTTCCATCATGTTTGAAGTCAGTACCTATGAGTAAAATTGAAATATATCCTTCCTTCAAAGCCAAGGAACAGCCTGCACTGAGAAATCAACTTTTTTATCTTGTATACCTGTGTGATATAACTGATGTCAAACATCTCAGAATCATGTGGGGAGTTATGTTATGTTCTTTCCATTAGGTTTGCAGTCAGTAGTTTTGAGTAATATTGAAATGTATTCTTTCAATGCCAATGCACTGAGTGCACTGAGAAATCAACTTTATTATCTTCAATGCCTGAGTGATATAACTGGTGTCAAACATCTCAGAATCATGTGGGGAGTTATGTTATGTTGTTTCCATTAGGTTTGCAGTCAGTACTTTTGAGTAATATTGAAATGTATTCTTTCAATGCCAATTCCCTGCATGCACTGAGAAATCAACTTTTTTAGTTTGAATGCCTGAGTCATATAACTGGTGTCAAACATCTCAGAATCATGTGGGGAGTTATGTTATTTTGTTTCCATAAGGTTTGCTTAGTTATGTTATGCTGTTTCCATTGTTATTGCAGTCAGTAGTTTTGAGTAATATTGAAATGTATTCTTTCAATGCCAATGCACTGCATGCACTGCTAAATCAACTTTTTTATCTTGAAAACCTTTGTGATATAACTGGTGTCAAGCATCTCAGAATCATGTGGGGAGTTATGTTATTTTGTTTCCATAAGGTTTGCTTAGTTATGTTATGCTGTTTCCATTGTTATTGCAGTCAGTAGTTTTGAGTAATATTGAAATGTATTCTTTCAATGCCAATGCACTGCATGCACTGCTAAATCAACTTTTTTATCTTGAATACCTTTGTGATATAACTGGTGTCAAGCATCTCAGAATCATGTGGGGAGTAATGCTATGATGTTTCAATCATCTTTGCAGTCAGTAACTATGAGTAAAATTGAAGTGTATACTTCTTTCAATGCCAACGCCCTGCATGTTAAGAGAAAACAACTTTTATATCTTGAATGCCTGAGTGATGTAACTGGTGTCAAACATCTCAGAATCATGTGGGGATTTATGTTATGTTGTTTCCATTAGGTCTGCAGTCAGTAGTTTTGAGTAATATTGAAATGTATTCTTTCAATGCCAATGCACTGAGTGCACTGAGAAATCAACTTTTTTATCTTGTATACCTGTGTGATATGACTGGTGTCAAACATCTCAGAATCATGTGGGGAGTTATGCTATGATGTTTCCATTATGTTTGCAGTCAGTACCTATGAGTCAAATTGAAATTTATACTTCTTTCAAAGCCAACGCCCTGCATGTTAAGAGAAAACAACTTTTTTGTCTTGAACGCCTGTGTGATGTAACTGGTGTCAAACATCTCAGAATAATGTCGGTAGCTATGTTATGCTGTTTCCATTAGGAATGCAGTCAGTAGCTATGAGTAAAATTCAAATGTATACTTGTTTCAATGCCAACGCACTGATTGATATAAGAAATCAACTTTTTGATGTTGAATGCCTGAGTCATATAACTGGTGTCAAACATCTCAGAATCATGTGGGTAGTTATGTTATGCTGTTTCCATTAGGTTTGCAGTCAGCACTTTTGAGTAATATTGAAATGTATTCTCTCAATGCCAATGCAATGCATCCACTGAGAAATGAACTTTTTTACCTTGAATGCCTGTGTGATATAAGTGGTATCAAACATGTCAGAATCATGTGGGGAGTTATGTTATGATGTTTCCATCATGTTTGCAGTCAGTACCAATGAGTAAAATTGAAATGTGTACTTCTTTCAATGCCAACGCCCTGCAAGATATAAGAAATCAACTTTTTTATCTTGAATGCCTGAGTGACATAGCTGGCGTCAAACATCTCAGAATCATGTGGGGGGTTATGCTACGAAGTTTCCATTAGGTTTGCAGTCAGTAGTTTTGAGTAAAATTGAAATGTATTCTTCTTTCAATTCCAATGCCCTGCATGCACTGAGAAGACAACTTTTTTAGTTTGAATGCCTGAGTGATATAACTGGTGTCAAACATCTCAGAATCATGTGGGTAGTTATGTTATGTTGTTTCCATTAGGTATATTTGAGTAATATTGAAATGTATTAGGTCAGTATATTTGAGTAATATTGAAATGTATTCTCTCAATGCCAATGCACTGCATCCACTGAGAAATCAACCTTTTTTACCTTGAATGCCTGTGTCATATAACTGGTATCAAACATCTCAGAATCATGTGGGGAGTTATGTTATGATGTTTCCATCATGTTTGCAGTCAGTACCAATGAGTAAAATTGAAATGTGTACTTCTTTCAATGCCAACGCACTGCATGTTAAGAGAAAACTATTTTTGTATCTTGAACGCCTGAGTGATGTAACTGGTGTCAAACATCTCAGAATCATGTGGGGAGTTATGTTATGATGTTTCCATCATGTTTGAAGTCAGTACCTATGAGTAAAATTGAAATATATCCTTCCTTCAAAACCAAGGAACAGCATGCACTGAGAAATCAACTTTTTTAGTTTGAATGCCTGAGTCATATAACTGGTGTCAAACATCTCAGAATCATGTGGGGAGTTATGTTATTTTGTTTCCATAAAGTTTGCTTAGTTATGTTATGCTGTTTCCATTGTTATTGCAGTCAGTAGTTTTGAGTAATATTGAAATGTATTCTTTCAATGCCAATGCACTGCATGCACTGCTAAATCAACTTTTTTATCTTGAATACCTTTGTGATATAACTGGTGTCAAGCATCTCAGAATCATGTGGGGAGTTATGCTATGATGTTTCAATCATCTTTGCAGTCAGTAACTATGAGTAAAATTGAAGTGTATACTTCTTTCAATGCCAACGCCCTGCATGTTAAGAGAAAACAACTTTTATATCTTGAACGCCTGAGTGATGTAACTGGTGTCAAACATCTCAGAATCATGTGGGGAGTTATGCTATGATGTTTCCATTATGTTTGCAGTCAGTACCTATGAGTCAAATTAAAATGTATACTTCTTTCAATGCCAACGCCCTGCAAGATATAAGAAATCAACTTTTTTATCTTGAATGCCTGAGTGACATAGCTGGCGTCAAACATCTCAGAATCATGTGGGGGGTTATGCTACGAAGTTTCCATTAGGTTTGCAGTCAGTAGTTTTGAGTAAAATTGAAATGTATTCTTCTTTCAATTCCAATGCCCTGCATGCACTGAGAAGACAACTTTTTTAGTTTGAATGCCTGAGTGATATAACTGGTGTCAAACATCTCAGAATCATGTGGGTAGTTATGTTATGTTGTTTCCATTAGGTGTATTTGAGTAATATTGAAATGTATTAGGTCAGTATATTTGAGTAATATTGAAATGTATTCTCTCAATGCCAATGCACTGCATCCACTGAGAAATCAACTTTTTTACCTTGAATGCCTGTGTCATATAACTGGTATCAAACATCTCAGAATCATGTGGGGAGTTATGTTATGATGTTTCCATCATGTTTGCAGTCAGTACCAATGAGTAAAATTGAAATGTGTACTTCTTTCAATGCCAACGCACTGCATGTTAAGAGAAAACTACTTTTGTATCTTGAACGCCTGAGTGATGTAACTGGTGTTAAACATCTCAGAATCATGTGGGGAGTTATATTATGATGTTTCCATCATGTTTGAAGTCAGTACCTATGAGTAAAATTGAAATATATCCTTCCTTCAAAGCCAAGGAACAGCCTGCACTGAGAAATCAACTTTTTTATCTTGTATACCTGTGTGATATAACTGATGTCAAACATCTCAGAATCATGTGGGGAGTTATGTTATGTTGTTTCCATTAGGTCTGCAGTCAGTAGTTTTGAGTAATATTGAAATGGATTCTTTCAATGCCAATGCACTGAGAGCACTGAGAAATCAACTTTTTTATCTTGTATACCTGTGTGTTATGACTAGTGTCAAACATCTCAGAATCATGTGGGGAGTTATGCTATGATGTTTCCATTATGTTTGCAGTCAGTACCTAGGAGTCAAATTGAAATTTATACTTCTTTCAAAGCCAACGCCCTGTATGTTAAGAGAAAACAACTATTTTATCTTGAACGCCTGTGTGATGTAACTGGTGTCAAGCATCTCAGAATAATGTGGGTAGCTATGTTATGCTGTTTCCATTAGGATTGCAGTCAGTAGCTAAGAGTAAAATTCAAATGTATACTTGTTTCAATGCCAACGCACTGCATGATATAAGATATCAACTTTTTGATGTTGAATGCCTGAGTCATATAACTGGTGTCAAACATCTCAGAATCATGTGGGGAGTTATGTTATGTTGTTTCCATTATGTTTGCAGTCAGTAGTTTTGAGTAATATTGAAATGTATTCTCTCAATGCCAAAGCACTGCATACACTGAGAAATCAACTTTTTTATCTTGAATGCCTGTGTGATATAACTGGTATCAAACATCTCAGAATCATCTGGGGAGTTATGTTATGATGTTTCCATCATGTTTGCAGTCAGTACCAATCAGTAAAATTGAAATGTGTACTTCTTTGAATACCAACGCACTGCATGTTAAGAGAAAACTACTTTTGTATCTTGAACGCCTGAGTGATGTAACTGGTGTCAAACATCTCAGAATCATGAGGGGAGTTATGTTATGATGTTTCCATCATGTTGGAAGTCAGTACCTATGAGTAAAATTGAAATATATCCTTCCTTCAAAGCCAAGGAACAGCATGCACTGAGAAATCAACTTTGTTATCTTGTATACCTGTGTGATATAAATGATGTCAAACATCTCAGAATCATGTGGGGAGTTATGTTATGTTGTTTCCATTAGGTTTGCAGTCAGTAGTTTTGAGTAATATTGAAATGTATTACCTCAATACCAATGCTCTGCATGCATTGAGAAATCAACTTTTCTATCTTGAATACCTGTCTTGAATAACTGGTGTCAAACATCTCAGAATCATGTTGGGAGTTATATACTGATGGTTCCATCAGGTTTGCAGTCAGTAGCTGTGAGTAAAATTAAAATGTATACTTGTTTCAATGCCAACGCACTGCAAGATACAAGAAATCAACTTTTTTATCTTGAATGCCTGAGTGACATAGCTAGCGTCAAACATCTCACAATCATGTGGGGGGTTATGCTACGAAGTTTCCATTAGGTTTGCAGTCAGTAGTTTTGAGTAAAATTGAAATGTATTCTTCTTTCAATTCCAATGCCCTGCATGCACTGAGAAGACAACTTTTTTAGTTTGAATGCCTGAGTGATATAACTGGTGTCAAACATCTCAGAATCATGTGGGTAGTTATGTTATGTTGTTTCCATTAGGTATATTTGAGTAATATTGAAATGTATTAGGTCAGTATATTTGAGTAATATTGAAATGTATTCTCTCAATGCCAATGCACTGCATCCACTGAGAAATCAACTTTTTTACCTTGAATGCCTGTGTCATATGACTGGTATCAAACATCTCAGAATCATGTGGGGAGTTATGTTATGATGTTTCCATCATGTTTGCAGTCAGTACCAATGAGTAAAATTGAAATGTGTACTTCTTTCAATGCCAACGCACTGCATGTTAAGAGAAAACTACTTTTGTATCTTGAACGCCTGAGTGATGTAACTGGTGTCAAACATCTCAGAATCATGTGGGGAGTTATGTTATGATGTTTCCATCATGTTTGAAGTCAGTACCTATGAGTAAAATTGAAATATATCCTTCCTTCAAAGCCAAGGAACAGCCTGCACTGAGAAATCAACTTTTTTATCTTGTATACCTGTGTGATATAACTGATGTCAAACATCTCAGAATCATGTGGGGAGTTATGTTATGTTCTTTCCATTAGGTTTGCAGTCAGTAGTTTTGAGTAATATTGAAATGTATTCTTTCAATGCCAATGCACTGAGTGCACTGAGAAATCAACTTTATTATCTTCAATGCCTGAGTGATATAACTGGTGTCAAACATCTCAGAATCATGTGGGGAGTTATGTTATGTTGTTTCCATTAGGTTTGCAGTCAGTACTTTTGAGTAATATTGAAATGTATTCTTTCAATGCCAATTCCCTGCATGCACTGAGAAATCAACTTTTTTAGTTTGAATGCCTGAGTCATATAAGTGGTGTCAAACATCTCAGAATCATGTGGGGAGTTATGTTATTTTGTTTCCATAAGGTTTGCTTAGTTATGTTATGCTGTTTCCATTGTTATTGCAGTCAGTAGTTTTGAGTAATATTGAAATGTATTCTTTCAATGCCAATGCACTGCATGCACTGCTAAATCAACTTTTTTATCTTGAAAACCTTTGTGATATAACTGGTGTCAAGCATCTCAGAATCATGTGGGGAGTTATGTTATTTTGTTTCCATAAGGTTTGCTTAGTTATGTTATGCTGTTTCCATTTTTATTGCAGTCAGTAGTTTTGAGTAATATTGAAATGTATTCTTTCAATGCCAATGCACTGCATGCACTGCTAAATCAACTTTTTTATCTTGAATACCTTTGTGATATAACTGGTGTCAAGCATCTCAGAATCATGTGGGGAGTAATGCTATGATGTTTCAATCATCTTTGCAGTCAGTAACTATGAGTAAAATTGAAGTGTATACTTCTTTCAATGCCAACGCCCTGCATGTTAAGAGAAAACAACTTTTATATCTTGAATGCCTGAGTGATGTAACTGGTGTCAAACATCTCAGAATCATGTGGGGATTTATGTTATGTTGTTTCCATTAGGTCTGCAGTCAGTAGTTTTGAGTAATATTGAAATGTATTCTTTCAATGCCAATGCACTGAGTGCACTGAGAAATCAACTTTTTTATCTTGTATACCTGTGTGATATGACTGGTGTCAAACATCTCAGAATCATGTGGGGAGTTATGCTATGATGTTTCCATTATGTTTGCAGTCAGTACCTATGAGTCAAATTGAAATTTATACTTCTTTCAAAGCCAACGCCCTGCATGTTAAGAGAAAACAACTTTTTTGTCTTGAACGCCTGTGTGATGTAACTGGTGTCAAACATCTCAGAATAATGTCGGTAGCTATGTTATGCTGTTTCCATTAGGAATGCAGTCAGTAGCTATGAGTAAAATTCAAATGTATACTTGTTTCAATGCCAACGCACTGATTGATATAAGAAATCAACTTTTTGATGTTGAATGCCTGAGTCATATAACTGGTGTCAAACATCTCAGAATCATGTGGGTAGTTATGTTATGCTGTTTCCATTAGGTTTGCAGTCAGCACTTTTGAGTAATATTGAAATGTATTCTCTCAATGCCAATGCAATGCATCCACTGAGAAATGAACTTTTTTACCTTGAATGCCTGTGTGATATAAGTGGTATCAAACATGTCAGAATCATGTGGGGAGTTATGTTATGATGTTTCCATCATGTTTGCAGTCAGTACCAATGAGTAAAATTGAAATGTGTACTTCTTTCAATGCCAACGCCCTGCAAGATATAAGAAATCAACTTTTTTATCTTGAATGCCTGAGTGACATAGCTGGCGTCAAACATCTCAGAATCATGTGGGGGGTTATGCTACGAAGTTTCCATTAGGTTTGCAGTCAGTAGTTTTGAGTAAAATTGAAATGTATTCTTCTTTCAATTCCAATGCCCTGCATGCACTGAGAAGACAACTTTTTTAGTTTGAATGCCTGAGTGATATAACTGGTGTCAAACATCTCAGAATCATGTGGGTAGTTATGTTATGTTGTTTCCATTAGGTATATTTGAGTAATATTGAAATGTATTAGGTCAGTATATTTGAGTAATATTGAAATGTATTCTCTCAATGCCAATGCACTGCATCCACTGAGAAATCAACCTTTTTTACCTTGAATGCCTGTGTCATATAACTGGTATCAAACATCTCAGAATCATGTGGGGAGTTATGTTATGATGTTTCCATCATGTTTGCAGTCAGTACCAATGAGTAAAATTGAAATGTGTACTTCTTTCAATGCCAACGCACTGCATGTTAAGAGAAAACTATTTTTGTATCTTGAACGCCTGAGTGATGTAACTGGTGTCAAACATCTCAGAATCATGTGGGGAGTTATGTTATGATGTTTCCATCATGTTTGAAGTCAGTACCTATGAGTAAAATTGAAATATATCCTTCCTTCAAAACCAAGGAACAGCATGCACTGAGAAATCAACTTTTTTAGTTTGAATGCCTGAGTCATATAACTGGTGTCAAACATCTCAGAATCATGTGGGGAGTTATGTTATTTTGTTTCCATAAAGTTTGCTTAGTTATGTTATGCTGTTTCCATTGTTATTGCAGTCAGTAGTTTTGAGTAATATTGAAATGTATTCTTTCAATGCCAATGCACTGCATGCACTGCTAAATCAACTTTTTTATCTTGAATACCTTTGTGATATAACTGGTGTCAAGCATCTCAGAATCATGTGGGGAGTTATGCTATGATGTTTCAATCATCTTTGCAGTCAGTAACTATGAGTAAAATTGAAGTGTATACTTCTTTCAATGCCAACGCCCTGCATGTTAAGAGAAAACAACTTTTATATCTTGAACGCCTGAGTGATGTAACTGGTGTCAAACATCTCAGAATCATGTGGGGAGTTATGCTATGATGTTTCCATTATGTTTGCAGTCAGTACCTATGAGTCAAATTAAAATGTATACTTCTTTCAATGCCAACGCCCTGCAAGATATAAGAAATCAACTTTTTTATCTTGAATGCCTGAGTGACATAGCTGGCGTCAAACATCTCAGAATCATGTGGGGGGTTATGCTACGAAGTTTCCATTAGGTTTGCAGTCAGTAGTTTTGAGTAAAATTGAAATGTATTCTTCTTTCAATTCCAATGCCCTGCATGCACTGAGAAGACAACTTTTTTAGTTTGAATGCCTGAGTGATATAACTGGTGTCAAACATCTCAGAATCATGTGGGTAGTTATGTTATGTTGTTTCCATTAGGTGTATTTGAGTAATATTGAAATGTATTAGGTCAGTATATTTGAGTAATATTGAAATGTATTCTCTCAATGCCAATGCACTGCATCCACTGAGAAATCAACTTTTTTACCTTGAATGCCTGTGTCATATAGCTGGTATCAAACATCTCAGAATCATGTGGGGAGTTATGTTATGATGTTTCCATCATGTTTGCAGTCAGTACCAATGAGTAAAATTGAAATGTGTACTTCTTTCAATGCCAACGCACTGCATGTTAAGAGAAAACTACTTTTGTATCTTGAACGCCTGAGTGATGTAACTGGTGTCAAACATCTCAGAATCATGTGGGGAGTTATGTTATGATGTTTCCATCATGTTTGAAGTCAGTACCTATGAGTAAAATTGAAATATATCCTTCCTTGAAAACCAAGGAACAGCATGCACTGAGAAATCAACTTTTTTATCTTGTATACCTGTGTGATATAAATGATGTCAAACATCTCAGAATCATGTGGGGAGTTATGTTATGTTGTTTCCATTAGGTTTGCAGTCAGCAGTTTTGAGTAATATTGAAATGTATTCAATCAATGCCAATGCTTTGCATGCACTGAGAAATCAACTTTTTTATCTTGAATACCTGTGTGATATAACTGGTGTCAAACATCTCAGAATCATGTGGGGAGTTATACTATGATGGTTCCATCAGGTTTGCAGTCAGTTGCTGTGAGTAAAATTAAAATGTATACTTGTTTCAATGCCAACGCACTGCAAGATATAAGAAATCAACTTTTTTATCTTGAATGCCTGAGTGACATAGCTGGCGTCAAACATCTCAGAATCATGTGGGGGGTTATGCTACGAAGTTTCCATTAGGTTTGCAGTCAGTAGTTTTGAGTAAAATTGAAATGTATTCTTCTTTCAATTCCAATGCCCTGCATGCACTGAGAAGACAACTTTTTTAGTTTGAATGCCTGAGTGATATAACTGGTGTCAAACATCTCAGAATCATGTGGGTAGTTATGTTATTTTGTTTCCATTAGGTATATTTGAATAATATTGAAATGTATTAGGTCAGTATATTTGAGTAATATTGAAATGTATTCTCTCAATGCCAATGCACTGCATCCACTGAGAAATCAACTTTTTTACCTTGAATGCCTGTGTCATATAACTGGTATCAAACATCTCAGAATCATGTGGGGAGTTATGTTATGATGTTTCCATCATGTTTGCAGTCAGTACCAATGAGTAAAATTGAAATGTGTACTTCTTTCAATGCCAACGCACTGCATGTTAAGAGAAAACTACTTTTGTATCTTGAACGCCTGAGTGATGTAACTGGTGTTAAACATCTCAGAATCATGTGGGGAGTTATATCATGATGTTTCCATCATGTTTGAAGTCAGTACCTATGAGTAAAATTGAAATATATCCTTCCTTCAAAGCCAAGGAACAGCCTGCACTGAGAAATCAACTTTTTTATCTTGTATACCTGTGTGATATAACTGATGTCAAACATCTCAGAATCATGTGGGGAGTTATGTTATGTTGTTTCCATTAGGTCTGCAGTCAGTAGTTTTGAGTAATATTGAAATGTATTCTTTCAATGCCAATGCACTGAGTGCACTGAGAAATCAACTTTTTTATCTTGTATACCTGTGTGATATGACTGGTGTCAAACATCTCAGAATCATGTGTGGAGTTATGCTATGATGTTTCCATTATGTTTGCAGTCAGTACCTAGGAGTCAAATTGAAATTTATACTTCTTTCAAAGCCAACGCCCTGCATGTTAAGAGAAAACAACTTTTTTATCTTGAACGCCTGTGTGATGTAACTGGTGTCAAACATCTCAGAATAATGTGGGTAGCTATGTTATGCTGTTTCCATTAGGATTGCAGTCAGTAGCTATGAGTAAAATTCAAATGTATACTTGTTTCAATGCCAACGCACTGCATGATATAAGAAATCAACTTTTTTATCTTAAATGCCTGAGTCATATAACTGGTGTCAAACATCTCAGAATCATGTGGGGAGTTATGTTATGTTGTTTCCATTAGGTTTGCAGTCAGTAGTTTTGAGTAATATTGAAATGTATTCTCTCAATGCCAATGCACTGCATGCACTGAGAAATCAACTTTTTTATCTTGAATGCCTGTGTGATATAACTGGTATCAAACATCTCAGAATCATCTGGGAAGTTATGTTATGATGTTTCCATCATGTTTGAAGTCAGTACCTATGAGTAAAATTGAAATATATCCTTCCTTCAAAGCCAAGGAACAGCATGCACTGAGAAATCAACTTTTTTATCTTGAATACCTGTGTGATATAACTGGTGTCAAACATCTCAGAATCATGTGGGGAGTTATACTATGATGGTTCCATCAGGTTTGCAGTCAGTAGCTGTGAGTAAAATTAAAATGTATACTTGTTTCAATGCCAACGCACTGCAAGATATAAGAAATCAACTTTTTTATCTTGAATGCCTGAGTGACATAGCTGGCGTCAAACATCTCAGAATCATGTGGGGGGTTATGCTACGAAGTTTCCATTAGGTTTGCAGTCAGTAGTTTTGAGTAAAATTGAAATGTATTCTTCTTTCAATTCCAATGCCCTGCATGCACTGAGAAGACAACTTTTTTAGTTTGAATGCCTGAGTGATATAACTGGTGTCAAACATCTCAGAATCATGTGGGTAGTTATGTTATGTTGTTTCCATTAGGTTTGCAGTCAGTACATTTGAGTAATATTGAAATGTATTCTCTCAATGCCAATGCACTGCATGCACTGAGAAATCAACTTTTCTATCTTGAACGCCTGCGTGATATAACTGGTATCAAACATCTCAGAATCATGTGGGGAGTTATGTTATGATGTTTGCATCATGTTTGCAGTCAGTACCAATGAGTAAAATTGAAATGTGTACTTCTTTCAATGCAACGCACTGCATGTTCAGAGAAAACTACTTTTGTATCTTGAACGCCTGAGTGATGTAACTGGTGTTAAACATCTCAGAATCATGTGGGGAGTTATATTATGATGTTTCCATCATGTTTGAAGTCAGTACCTATGAGTAAAATTGAAATATATCCTTCCTTCAAAGCCAAGGAACAGCCTGCACTGAGAAATCAACTTTTTTATCTTGTATACCTGTGTGATATAACTGATGTCAAACATCTCAGAATCATGTGGGGAGTTATGTTATGTTCTTTCCATTAGGTTTGCAGTCAGTAGTTTTGAGTAATATTGAAATGTATTCTTTCAATGCCAATGCACTGAGTGCACTGAGAAATCAACTTTATTATCTTCAACTCCTGAGTTATATAACTGGTGTCAAACATCTCAGAATCATGTGGGTAGTTATGTTATATTGTTTCCATTAGGTTTGCAGTCAGTACTTTTGAGTAATATTGAAATGTATTCTCTCAATCCCAATGCACTGCATACACTGAGAAATCAACTTTTTTATCTTGAATGCCTGTGTGATATAACTAGTATCAAACATCTCAGAATCATGTGGGGAGTTATGTTATGATGTTTCCATCATGTTTGCAGTCAGTACCAATGAGTAAAATTGAAATGTGTACTTCTTTCAATGCCAACGCACTGCATGTTAAGAGAAAACTACTTTTGTATCTTGAACGCCTGAGTGATGTAACTGGTGTCAAACATCTCAGAATCATGTGGGGAGTTATGTTATGATGTTTCCATCATGTTTGAAGTCAGTACCTATGAGTAAAATTGAAATATATCCTTCCTTCAAAGCCAAGGAACAGCATGCACTGAGAAATCAACTTTTTTATCTTGTATACCTGTGTGATATAAATGATGTCAAACATCTCAGAATCATGTGGGGAGTTATGTTATGTTGTTTCCATTAGGTTTGCAGTCAGTAGTTTTGAGTAACATTGAAATGTATTACCTCAATACCAATGCTCTGCATGCACTGAGAAATCAACTTTTTTATCTTGAATACCTGTGTGATATAACTGGTGTCAAACATCTCAGAATCATGTGGGGAGGTATACTATGATGGTTCCATCAGGTTTGCAGTCAGTAGCTGTGAGTAAAATTAAAATGTATACTTGTTTCAATGCCAACGCACTGCAAGATATAAGAAATCAACTTTTTTATCTTGAATGCCTGAGTGACATAGCTGGCGTCAAACATCTCAGAATCATGTGGGGGGTTATGCTACGAAGTTTCCATTAGGTTTGCAGTCAGTAGTTTTGAGTAAAATTGAAATGTATTCTTCTTTCAATTCCAATGCCCTGCATGCACTGAGAAGACAACTTTTTTAGTTTGAATGCCTGAGTGATATAACTGGTGTCAAACATCTCAGAATCATGTGGGTAGTTATGTTATGTTGTTTCCATTAGCTTTGCAGTCAGTACATTTGAGTAATATTGAAATGTATTCTCTCAATGCCAATGCACTGCATGCACTGAGAAATCAACTTTTTTATCTTGAATGCCTGTGTGATATAACTGGTATCAAACATCTCAGAATCATGTGGGGAGTTATGTTATGATGTTTCCATCATGTTTGCAGTCAGTACCAATGAGTAAAATTGAAATGTGTACTTCTTTCAATGCCAACGCACTGCATGTTAAGAGAAAACTACTTTTGTATCTTGAACGCCTGAGTGATGTAACTGGTGTTAAACATCTCAGAATCATGTGGGGAGTTATATTATGATGTTTCCATCATGTTTGAAGTCAGTACCTATGAGTAAAATTGAAATATATCCTTCCTTCAAAGCCAAGGAACAGCCTGCACTGAGAAATCAACTTTTTTATCTTGTTTACCTGTGTGATATAACTGATGTCAAACATCTCAGAATCATGTGGAGAGTTATGTTATGTTCTTTCCATTAGGTTTGCAGTCAGTAGTTTTGAGTAATATTGAAATGTATTCTCTCAATGCCAATGCACTGAGTGCACTGAGAAATCAACTTTATTATCTTCAATGCCTGAGTGATATAACTGGTGTCAAACATCTCAGAATCATGTGGGTAGTTATGTTATGTTGTTTCCATTAGGTTTGCAGTCAGTACATTTGAGTAATATTGAAATGTATTCTCTCAATGCCAATGCACTGCTACACTGAGAAATCAACTTTTTTTGTTTGAATGCCTGAGTCATATAACTGGTGTCAAACATCACAGAATCATGTGGGGAGTTATGTTATTTTGTTTCCATAAGGTTTGCTTAGTTATGTTATGCTGTTTCCATTGTTATTGCAGTCAGTAGTTTTGAGTAATATTGAAATGTATTCTTTCAATGCCAATGCACTGCATGCACTGCTAAATCAACTTTTTTATCTTGAATACCTTTGTGATATAACTGGTGTCAAGCATCTCAGAATCATGTGGGGAGTAATGCTATGATGTTTCAATCATCTTTGCAGTCAGTAACTATGAGTAAAATTGAAGTGTATACTTCTTTCAATGCCAACGCCCTGCATGTTAAGAGAAAACAACTTTTATATCTTGAACGCCTGAGTGATGTAACTGGTGTCAAACATCTCAGAATCATGTGAGGATTTAGTTATGTTGTTTCCATTAGGTCTGCAGTCAGTAGTTTTGAGTAATATTGAAATGTATTCTTTCAATGCCAATGCACTGAGTGCACTGAGAAATCAACTTTTTATCTTGTATACCTGTGTGATATGACTGGTGTCAAACATCTCAGAATCATGTGGGGAGTTATGCTATGATGTTTCCATTATGTTTGCAGTCAGTACCTATGAGTCAAATTGAAATTTATACTTCTTTCAAAGCCAACGCCCTGCATGTTAAGAGAAAACAACTTTTTTATCTTGAACGCCTGTGTGATGTAACTGGTGTCAAACATCTCAGAATAATGTCGGTAGCTATGTTATGCTGTTTCCATTAGGAATGCAGTCAATAGCTATGAGTAAAATTCAAATGTATACTTGTTTCAATGCCAACGCACTGCATGATATAAGAAATCAACTTTTGATGTTGAATGCCTGAGTCATATAACTGGTGTCAAACATCTCAGAATCATGTGGGTAGTTATGTTATGTTGTTTCCATTAGGTTTGCAGTCAGCACTTTTGAGTAATATTGAAATGTATTCTCTCAATGCCAATGCACTGCATCCACTGAGAAATGAACTTTTTACCTTGAATGCCTGTGTGATATAAGTGGTATCAAACATGTCAGAATCATGTGGGGAGTTATGTTATGATGTTTCCATCATGTTTGCAGTCAGTACCAATGAGTAAAATTGAAATGTGTACTTCTTTCAATGCAACGCACTGCATGTTAAGAGAAAACTACTTTTGTATCTTGAACGCCTGAGTGATGTAACTGGTGTCAAACATTTCAGAATCATGTAGGGAGTTATGTTATGATGTTTCCATTATGTTTGAAGTCAGTACCTATGAGTAAAATTGAAATATATCCTTCCTTCAAAGCCAAGGAACAGCATGCACTGAGAAATCAACTTTTTTATCTTGTATACCTGTGTGATATAACTGATGTCAAACATCTCAGAATCATGTGGGGAGTTATACTATGATGGTTCCATCAGGTTTGCAGTAAGTAGCTGTGAGTAAAATTAAAATGTATACTTGTTTCAATGCCAACGCTCTGCAAGATATAAGAAATCAACTTTTTATCTTGAATGCCTGAGTGACATAGCTGGCGTCAAACATCTCACAATCATGTGGGGGGTTATGCTACGAAGTTTCCATTAGGTTTGCAGTCAGTAGTTTTGAGTAAAATTGAAATGTATTCTTCTTTCAATTCCAATGCCCTGCATGCACTGAGAAGACAACTTTTTAGTTTGAATGCCTGAGTGATATAACTGGTGTCAAAACATCTCAGAATCATGTGGGTAGTTATGTTATGTTGTTTCCATTAGGTATATTTGAGTAATATTGAAATGTATTAGGTCAGTATATTTGAGTAATATTGAAATGTATTCTCTCAATGCCAATGCACTGCATCCACTGAGAAATCAACTTTTTTACCTTGAATGCCTGTGTCATATAACTGGTATCAAACATCTCAGAATCATGTGGGGAGTTATGTTATGATGTTTCCATCATGTTTGCAGTCAGTACCAATGAGTAAAATTGAAATGTGTACTTCTTTCAATGCCAACGCACTGCATGTTAAGAGAAAACTACCTTTGTATCTTGAACGCCTGAGTGATGTAACTGGTGTTAAACATCTCAGAATCATGTGGGGAGTTAAATTATGATGTTTCCATCATGTTTGAAGTCAGTACCTATGAGTAAAATTGAAATATATCCTTCCTTCAAAGCCAAGGAACAGCCTGCACTGAGAAATCAACTTTTTTATCTTGTATACCTGTGTGATATAACTGATGTCAAACATCTCAGAATCATGTGGGGAGTTATGTTATGTTGTTTCCATTAGGTCTGCAGTCAGTAGTTTTGAGTAATATTGAAATGTATTCTTTCAATGCCAATGCACTGAGTGCACTGAGAAATCAACTTTTTTATCTTGTATACCTGTGTGTTATGACTAGTGTCAAACATCTCAGAATCATGTGGGGAGTTATGCTATGATGTTTCCATTATGTTTGCAGTCAGTACCTAGGAGTCAAATTGAAATTTATACTTCTTTCAAAGCCAACGCCCTGTATGTTAAGAGAAAACAACTATTTTATCTTGAACGCCTGTGTGATGTAACTGGTGTCAAGCATCTCAGAAAAATGTGGGTAGCTATGTTATGCTGTTTCCATTAGGATTGCAGTCAGTAGCTATGAGTAAAATTCAAATGTATACTTGTTTCAATGCCAACGCACTGCATGATATAAGAAATCAACTTTTTGATGTTGAATGCCTGAGTCATATAACTGGTGTCAAACATCTCAGAATCATGTGGGGAGTTATGTTATGTTGTTTCCATTATGTTTGCAGTCAGTAGTTTTGAGTAATATTGAAATGTATTCTCTCAATGCCAAAGCACTGCATGCACTGAGAAATCAACTTTTTTATCTTGAATGCCTGTGTGATATAACTGGTATCAAACATCTCAGAATCATCTGGGGAGTTATGTTATGATGTTTCCATCATGTTTGCAGTCAGTACCAATGAGTAAAACTGAAATGTGTACTTCTTTCAATGCCAACGCACTGCATGTTAAGAGAAAACTACTTTTGTATCTTGAACGCCTGAGTGATGTAACTGGTGTCAAACATCTCAGAATCATGTGGGGAGTTATGTTATGATGTTTCCATCATGTTTGAAGTCAGTACCTATGAGTAAAATTGAAATATATCCTTCCTTCAAAGCCAAGGAACAGCCTGCACTGAGAAATCAACTTTTTTATCTTGTATACCTGTGTGATATAACTGATGTCAAACATCTCAGAATCATGTGGGGAGTTATGTTATGTTCTTTCCATTAGGTTTGCAGTCAGTAGTTTTGAGTAATATTGAAATGTATTCTTTCAATGCCAATGCACTGAGTGCACTGAGAAATCAACTTTATTATCTTCAATGCCTGAGTGATATAACTGGTGTCAAACATCTCAGAATCATGTGGGGAGTTATGTTATGTTGTTTCCATTAGGTTTGCAGTCAGTACTTTTGAGTAATATTGAAATGTATTCTTTCAATGCCAATTCCCTGCATGCACTGAGAAATCAACTTTTTTAGTTTGAATGCCTGAGTCATATAACTGGTGTCAAACATCTCAGAATCATGTGGGGAGTTATGTTATTTTGTTTCCATAAGGTTTGCTTAGTTATGTTATGCTGTTTCCATTGTTATTGCAGTCAGTAGTTTTGAGTAATATTGAAATGTATTCTTTCAATGCCAATGCACTGCATGCACTGCTAAATCAACTTTTTTATCTTGAAAACCTTTGTGATATAACTGGTGTCAAGCATCTCAGAATCATGTGGGGAGTTATGTTATTTTGTTTCCATAAGGTTTGCTTAGTTATGTTATGCTGTTTCCATTGTTATTGCAGTCAGTAGTTTTGAGTAATATTGAAATGTATTCTTTCAATGCCAATGCACTGCATGCACTGCTAAATCAACTTTTTTATCTTGAATACCTTTGTGATATAACTGGTGTCAAGCATCTCAGAATCATGTGGGGTGTAATGCTATGATGTTTCAATCATCTTTGCAGTCAGTAACTATGTGTAAAATTGAAGTGTATACTTCTTTCAATGCCAACGCCCTGCATGTTAAGAGAAAACAACTTTTATATCTTGAATGCCTGAGTGATGTAACTGGTGTCAAACATCTCAGAATCATGTGGGGATTTATGTTATGTTGTTTCCATTAGGTCTGCAGTCAGTAGTTTTGAGTAATATTGAAATGTATTCTTTCAATGCCAATGCACTGAGTGCACTGAGAAATCAACTTTTTTATCTTGTATACCTGTGTGATATGACTGATGTCAAACATCTCAGAATCATGTGGGGAGTTATGCTATGATGTTTCCATTATGTTTGCAGTCAGTACCTATGAGTCAAATTGAAATTTATACTTCTTTCAAAGCCAACGCCCTGCATGTTAAGAGAAAACAACTTTTTTGTCTTGAACGCCTGTGTGATGTAACTGGTGTCAAACATCTCAGAATAATGTCGGTAGCTATGTTATGCTGTTTCCATTAGGAATGCAGTCAGTAGCTATGAGTAAAATTCAAATGTATACTTGTTTCAATGCCAACGCACTGATTGATATAAGAAATCAACTTTTTGATGTTGAATGCCTGAGTCATATAACTGGTGTCAAACATCTCAGAATCATGTGGGTAGTTATGTTATGCTGTTTCCATTAGGTTTGCAGTCAGCACTTTTGAGTAATATTGAAATGTATTCTCTCAATGCCAATGCAATGCATCCACTGAGAAATGAACTTTTTTACCTTGAATGCCTGTGTGATATAAGTGGTATCAAACATGTCAGAATCATGTGGGGAGTTATGTTATGATGTTTCCATCATGTTTGCAGTCAGTACCAATGAGTAAAATTGAAATGTGTACTTCTTTCAATGCCAACGCCCTGCAAGATATAAGAAATCAACTTTTTTATCTTGAATGCCTGAGTGACATAGCTGGCGTCAAACATCTCAGAATCATGTGGGGGGTTATGCTACGAAGTTTCCATTAGGTTTGCAGTCAGTAGTTTTGAGTAAAATTGAAATGTATTCTTCTTTCAATTCCAATGCCCTGCATGCACTGAGAAGACAACTTTTTTAGTTTGAATGCCTGAGTGATATAACTGGTGTCAAACATCTCAGAATCATGTGGGTAGTTATGTTATGTTGTTTCCATTAGGTATATTTGAGTAATATTGAAATGTATTAGGTCAGTATATTTGAGTAATATTGAAATGTATTCTCTCAATGCCAATGCACTGCATCCACTGAGAAATCAACCTTTTTTACCTTGAATGCCTGTGTCATATAACTGGTATCAAACATCTCAGAATCATGTGGGGAGTTATGTTATGATGTTTCCATCATGTTTGCAGTCAGTACCAATGAGTAAAATTGAAATGTGTACTTCTTTCAATGCCAACGCACTGCATGTTAAGAGAAAACTACTTTTGTATCTTGAACGCCTGAGTGATGTAACTGGTGTCAAACATCTCAGAATCATGTGGGGAGTTATGTTATGATGTTTCCATCATGTTTGAAGTCAGTACCTATGAGTAAAATTGAAATATATCCTTCCTTCAAAACCAAGGAACAGCATGCACTGAGAAATCAACTTTTTTAGTTTGAATGCCTGAGTCATATAACTGGTGTCAAACATCTCAGAATCATGTGGGGAGTTATGTTATTTTGTTTCCATAAAGTTTGCTTAGTTATGTTATGCTGTTTCCATTGTTATTGCAGTCAGTAGTTTTGAGTAATATTGAAATGTATTCTTTCAATGCCAATGCACTGCATGCACTGCTAAATCAACTTTTTTATCTTGAATACCTTTGTGATATAACTGGTGTCAAGCATCTCAGAATCATGTGGGGAGTTATGCTATGATGTTTCAATCATCTTTGCAGTCAGTAACTATGAGTAAAATTGAAGTGTATACTTCTTTCAATGCCAACGCCCTGCATGTTAAGAGAAAACAACTTTTATATCTTGAACGCCTGAGTGATGTAACTGGTGTCAAACATCTCAGAATCATGTGGGGAGTTATGCTATGATGTTTCCATTATGTTTGCAGTCAGTACCTATGAGTCAAATTAAAATGTATACTTCTTTCAATGCCAACGCCCTGCAAGATATAAGAAATCAACTTTTTTATCTTGAATGCCTGAGTGACATAGCTGGCGTCAAACATCTCAGAATCATGTGGGGGGTTATGCTACGAAGTTTCCATTAGGTTTGCAGTCAGTAGTTTTGAGTAAAATTGAAATGTATTCTTCTTTCAATTCCAATGCCCTGCATGCACTGAGAAGACAACTTTTTTAGTTTGAATGCCTGAGTGATATAACTGGTGTCAAACATCTCAGAATCATGTGGGTAGTTATGTTATGTTGTTTCCATTAGGTGTATTTGAGTAATATTGAAATGTATTAGGTCAGTATATTTGAGTAATATTGAAATGTATTCTCTCAATGCCAATGCACTGCATCCACTGAGAAATCAACTTTTTTACCTTGAATGCCTGTGTCATATAGCTGGTATCAAACATCTCAGAATCATGTGGGGAGTTATGTTATGATGTTTCCATCATGTTTGCAGTCAGTACCAATGAGTAAAATTGAAATGTGTACTTCTTTCAATGCCAACGCACTGCATGTTAAGAGAAAACTACTTTTGTATCTTGAACGCCTGAGTGATGTAACTGGTGTCAAACATCTCAGAATCATGTGGGGAGTTATGTTATGATGTTTCCATCATGTTTGAAGTCAGTACCTATGAGTAAAATTGAAATATATCCTTCCTTGAAAACCAAGGAACAGCATGCACTGAGAAATCAACTTTTTTATCTTGTATACCTGTGTGATATAAATGATGTCAAACATCTCAGAATCATGTGGGGAGTTATGTTATGTTGTTTCCATTAGGTTTGCAGTCAGCAGTTTTGAGTAATATTGAAATGTATTCTCTCAATGCCAATGCTTTGCATGCACTGAGAAATCAACTTTTTTATCTTGAATACCTGTGTGATATAACTGGTGTCAAACATCTCAGAATCATGTGGGGAGTTATACTATGATGGTTCCATCAGGTTTGCAGTCAGTTGCTGTGAGTAAAATTAAAATGTATACTTGTTTCAATGCCAACGCACTGCAAGATATAAGAAATCAACTTTTTTATCTTGAATGCCTGAGTGACATAGCTGGCGTCAAACATCTCAGAATCATGTGGGGGGTTATGCTACGAAGTTTCCATTAGGTTTGCAGTCAGTAGTTTTGAGTAAAATTGAAATGTATTCTTCTTTCAATTCCAAAGCCCTGCATGCACTGAGAAGACAACTTTTTTAGTTTGAATGCCTGAGTGATATAACTGGTGTCAAACATCTCAGAATCATGTGGGTAGTTATGTTATTTTGTTTCCATTAGGTATATTTGAATAATATTGAAATGTATTAGGTCAGTATATTTGAGTAATATTGAAATGTATTCTCTCAATGCCAATGCACTGCATCCACTGAGAAATCAACTTTTTTACCTTGAATGCCTGTGTCATATAACTGGTATCAAACATCTCAGAATCATGTGGGGAGTTATGTTATGATGTTTCCATCATGTTTGCAGTCAGTACCAATGAGTAAAATTGAAATGTGTACTTCTTTCAATGCCAACGCACTGCATGTTAAGAGAAAACTACTTTTGTATCTTGAACGCCTGAGTGATGTAACTGGTGTTAAACATCTCAGAATCATGTGGGGAGTTATATCATGATGTTTCCATCATGTTTGAAGTCAGTACCTATGAGTAAAATTGAAATATATCCTTCCTTCAAAGCCAAGGAACAGCCTGCACTGAGAAATCAACTTTTTTATCTTGTATACCTGTGTGATATAACTGATGTCAAACATCTCAGAATCATGTGGGGAGTTATGTTATGTTGTTTCCATTAGGTCTGCAGTCAGTAGTTTTGAGTAATATTGAAATGTATTCTTTCAATGCCAATGCACTGAGTGCACTGAGAAATCAACTTTTTTATCTTGTATACCTGTGTGATATGACTGGTGTCAAACATCTCAGAATCATGTGTGGAGTTATGCTATGATGTTTCCATTATGTTTGCAGTCAGTACCTAGGAGTCAAATTGAAATTTATACTTCTTTCAAAGCCAACGCCCTGCATGTTAAGAGAAAACAACTTTTTTATCTTGAACGCCTGTGTGATGTAACTGGTGTCAAACATCTCAGAATAATGTGGGTAGCTATGTTATGCTGTTTCCATTAGGATTGCAGTCAGTAGCTATGAGTAAAATTCAAATGTATACTTGTTTCAATGCCAACGCACTGCATGATATAAGAAATCAACTTTTTTATCTTAAATGCCTGAGTCATATAACTGGTGTCAAACATCTCAGAATCATGTGGGGAGTTATGTTATGTTGTTTCCATTAGGTTTGCAGTCAGTAGTTTTGAGTAATATTGAAATGTATTCTCTCAATGCCAATGCACTGCATGCACTGAGAAATCAACTTTTTTATCTTGAATGCCTGTGTGATATAACTGGTATCAAACATCTCAGAATCATCTGGGAAGTTATGTTATGATGTTTCCATCATGTTTGAAGTCAGTACCTATGAGTAAAATTGAAATATATCCTTCCTTCAAAGCCAAGGAACAGCATGCACTGAGAAATCAACTTTTTTATCTTGAATACCTGTGTGATATAACTGGTGTCAAACATCTCAGAATCATGTGGGGAGTTATACTATGATGGTTCCATCAGGTTTGCAGTCAGTAGCTGTGAGTAAAATTAAAATGTATACTTGTTTCAATGCCAACGCACTGCAAGATATAAGAAATCAACTTTTTTATCTTGAATGCCTGAGTGACATAGCTGGCGTCAAACATCTCAGAATCATGTGGGGGGTTATGCTACGAAGTTTCCATTAGGTTTGCAGTCAGTAGTTTTGAGTAAAATTGAAATGTATTCTTCTTTCAATTCCAATGCCCTGCATGCACTGAGAAGACAACTTTTTTAGTTTGAATGCCTGAGTGATATAACTGGTGTCAAACATCTCAGAATCATGTGGGTAGTTATGTTATGTTGTTTCCATTAGGTTTGCAGTCAGTACATTTGAGTAATATTGAAATGTATTCTCTCAATGCCAATGCACTGCATGCACTGAGAAATCAACTTTTCTATCTTGAACGCCTGCGTGATATAACTGGTATCAAACATCTCAGAATCATGTGGGGAGTTATGTTATGATGTTTGCATCATGTTTGCAGTCAGTACCAATGAGTAAAATTGAAATGTGTACTTCTTTCAATGCAACGCACTGCATGTTCAGAGAAAACTACTTTTGTATCTTGAACGCCTGAGTGATGTAACTGGTGTTAAACATCTCAGAATCATGTGGGGAGTTATATTATGATGTTTCCATCATGTTTGAAGTCAGTACCTATGAGTAAAATTGAAATATATCCTTCCTTCAAAGCCAAGGAACAGCCTGCACTGAGAAATCAACTTTTTTATCTTGTATACCTGTGTGATATAACTGATGTCAAACATCTCAGAATCATGTGGGGAGTTATGTTATGTTCTTTCCATTAGGTTTGCAGTCAGTAGTTTTGAGTAATATTGAAATGTATTCTTTCAATGCCAATGCACTGAGTGCACTGAGAAATCAACTTTATTATCTTCAACTCCTGAGTTATATAACTGGTGTCAAACATCTCAGAATCATGTGGGTAGTTATGTTATATTGTTTCCATTAGGTTTGCAGTCAGTACTTTTGAGTAATATTGAAATGTATTCTCTCAATCCCAATGCACTGCATACACTGAGAAATCAACTTTTTTATCTTGAATGCCTGTGTGATATAACTAGTATCAAACATCTCAGAATCATGTGGGGAGTTATGTTATGATGTTTCCATCATGTTTGCAGTCAGTACCAATGAGTAAAATTGAAATGTGTACTTCTTTCAATGCCAACGCACTGCATGTTAAGAGAAAACTACTTTTGTATCTTGAACGCCTGAGTGATGTAACTGGTGTCAAACATCTCAGAATCATGTGGGGAGTTATGTTATGATGTTTCCATCATGTTTGAAGTCAGTACCTATGAGTAAAATTGAAATATATCCTTCCTTCAAAGCCAAGGAACAGCATGCACTGAGAAATCAACTTTTTTATCTTGTATACCTGTGTGATATAAATGATGTCAAACATCTCAGAATCATGTGGGGAGTTATGTTATGTTGTTTCCATTAGGTTTGCAGTCAGTAGTTTTGAGTAACATTGAAATGTATTACCTCAATACCAATGCTCTGCATGCACTGAGAAATCAACTTTTTTATCTTGAATACCTGTGTGATATAACTGGTGTCAAACATCTCAGAATCATGTGGGGAGTTATACTATGATGGTTCCATCAGGTTTGCAGTCAGTAGCTGTGAGTAAAATTAAAATGTATACTTGTTTCAATGCCAACGCACTGCAAGATATAAGAAATCAACTTTTTTATCTTGAATGCCTGAGTGACATAGCTGGCGTCAAACATCTCAGAATCATGTGGGGGGTTATGCTACGAAGTTTCCATTAGGTTTGCAGTCAGTAGTTTTGAGTAAAATTGAAATGTATTCTTCTTTCAATTCCAATGCCCTGCATGCACTGAGAAGACAACTTTTTTAGTTTGAATGCCTGAGTGATATAACTGGTGTCAAACATCTCAGAATCATGTGGGTAGTTATGTTATGTTGTTTCCATTAGCTTTGCAGTCAGTACATTTGAGTAATATTGAAATGTATTCTCTCAATGCCAATGCACTGCATGCACTGAGAAATCAACTTTTTTATCTTGAATGCCTGTGTGATATAACTGGTATCAAACATCTCAGAATCATGTGGGGAGTTATGTTATGATGTTTCCATCATGTTTGCAGTCAGTACCAATGAGTAAAATTGAAATGTGTACTTCTTTCAATGCCAACGCACTGCATGTTAAGAGAAAACTACTTTTGTATCTTGAACGCCTGAGTGATGTAACTGGTGTTAAACATCTCAGAATCATGTGGGGAGTTATATTATGATGTTTCCATCATGTTTGAAGTCAGTACCTATGAGTAAAATTGAAATATATCCTTCCTTCAAAGCCAAGGAACAGCCTGCACTGAGAAATCAACTTTTTTATCTTGTTTACCTGTGTGATATAACTGATGTCAAACATCTCAGAATCATGTGGAGAGTTATGTTATGTTCTTTCCATTAGGTTTGCAGTCAGTAGTTTTGAGTAATATTGAAATGTATTCTCTCAATGCCAATGCACTGAGTGCACTGAGAAATCAACTTTATTATCTTCAATGCCTGAGTGATATAACTGGTGTCAAACATCTCAGAATCATGTGGGTAGTTATGTTATGTTGTTTCCATTAGGTTTGCAGTCAGTACATTTGAGTAATATTGAAATGTATTCTCTCAATGCCAATGCACTGCTACACTGAGAAATCAACTTTTTTTGTTTGAATGCCTGAGTCATATAACTGGTGTCAAACATCACAGAATCATGTGGGGAGTTATGTTATTTTGTTTCCATAAGGTTTGCTTAGTTATGTTATGCTGTTTCCATTGTTATTGCAGTCAGTAGTTTTGAGTAATATTGAAATGTATTCTTTCAATGCCAATGCACTGCATGCACTGCTAAATCAACTTTTTTATCTTGAATACCTTTGTGATATAACTGGTGTCAAGCATCTCAGAATCATGTGGGGAGTAATGCTATGATGTTTCAATCATCTTTGCAGTCAGTAACTATGAGTAAAATTGAAGTGTATACTTCTTTCAATGCCAACGCCCTGCATGTTAAGAGAAAACAACTTTTATATCTTGAACGCCTGAGTGATGTAACTGGTGTCAAACATCTCAGAATCATGTGAGGATTTATGTTATGTTGTTTCCATTAGGTCTGCAGTCAGTAGTTTTGAGTAATATTGAAATGTATTCTTTCAATGCCAATGCACTGAGTGCACTGAGAAATCAACTTTTTTATCTTGTATACCTGTGTGATATGACTGGTGTCAAACATCTCAGAATCATGTGGGGAGTTATGCTATGATGTTTCCATTATGTTTGCAGTCAGTACCTATGAGTCAAATTGAAATTTATACTTCTTTCAAAGCCAACGCCCTGCATGTTAAGAGAAAACAACTTTTTTATCTTGAACGCCTGTGTGATGTAACTGGTGTCAAACATCTCAGAATAATGTCGGTAGCTATGTTATGCTGTTTCCATTAGGAATGCAGTCAATAGCTATGAGTAAAATTCAAATGTATACTTGTTTCAATGCCAACGCACTGCATGATATAAGAAATCAACTTTTTGATGTTGAATGCCTGAGTCATATAACTGGTGTCAAACATCTCAGAATCATGTGGGTAGTTATGTTATGTTGTTTCCATTAGGTTTGCAGTCAGCACTTTTGAGTAATATTGAAATGTATTCTCTCAATGCCAATGCACTGCATCCACTGAGAAATGAACTTTTTTACCTTGAATGCCTGTGTGATATAAGTGGTATCAAACATGTCAGAATCATGTGGGGAGTTATGTTATGATGTTTCCATCATGTTTGCAGTCAGTACCAATGAGTAAAATTGAAATGTGTACTTCTTTCAATGCCAACGCACTGCATGTTAAGAGAAAACTACTTTTGTATCTTGAACGCCTGAGTGATGTAACTGGTGTCAAACATTTCAGAATCATGTGGGGAGTTATGTTATGATGTTTCCATTATGTTTGAAGTCAGTACCTATGAGTAAAATTGAAATATATCCTTCCTTCAAAGCCAAGGAACAGCATGCACTGAGAAATCAACTTTTTTATCTTGTATACCTGTGTGATATAACTGATGTCAAACATCTCAGAATCATGTGGGGAGTTATACTATGATGGTTCCATCAGGTTTGCAGTAAGTAGCTGTGAGTAAAATTAAAATGTATACTTGTTTCAATGCCAACGCTCTGCAAGATATAAGAAATCAACTTTTTTATCTTGAATGCCTGAGTGACATAGCTGGCGTCAAACATCTCACAATCATGTGGGGGGTTATGCTACGAAGTTTCCATTAGGTTTGCAGTCAGTAGTTTTGAGTAAAATTGAAATGTATTCTTCTTTCAATTCCAATGCCCTGCATGCACTGAGAAGACAACTTTTTTAGTTTGAATGCCTGAGTGATATAACTGGTGTCAAACATCTCAGAATCATGTGGGTAGTTATGTTATATTGTTTCCATTAGGTATATTTGAGTAATATTGAAATGTATTAGGTCAGTATATTTGAGTAATATTGAAATGTATTCTCTCAATGCCAATGCACTGCATCCACTGAGAAATCAACTTTTTTACCTTGAATGCCTGTGTCATATAACTGGTATCAAACATCTCAGAATCATGTGGGGAGTTATGTTATGATGTTTCCATCATGTTTGCAGTCAGTACCAATGAGTAAAATTGAAATGTGTACTTCTTTCAATGCCAACGCACTGCATGTTAAGAGAAAACTACCTTTGTATCTTGAACGCCTGAGTGATGTAACTGGTGTTAAACATCTCAGAATCATGTGGGGAGTTAAATTATGATGTTTCCATCATGTTTGAAGTCAGTACCTATGAGTAAAATTGAAATATATCCTTCCTTCAAAGCCAAGGAACAGCCTGCACTGAGAAATCAACTTTTTTATCTTGTATACCTGTGTGATATAACTGATGTCAAACATCTCAGAATCATGTGGGGAGTTATGTTATGTTGTTTCCATTAGGTCTGCAGTCAGTAGTTTTGAGTAATATTGAAATGTATTCTTTCAATGCCAATGCACTGAGTGCACTGAGAAATCAACTTTTTTATCTTGTATACCTGTGTGTTATGACTAGTGTCAAACATCTCAGAATCATGTGGGGAGTTATGCTATGATGTTTCCATTATGTTTGCAGTCAGTACCTAGGAGTCAAATTGAAATTTATACTTCTTTCAAAGCCAACGCCCTGTATGTTAAGAGAAAACAACTATTTTATCTTGAACGCCTGTGTGATGTAACTGGTGTCAAGCATCTCAGAATAATGTGGGTAGCTATGTTATGCTGTTTCCATTAGGATTGCAGTCAGTAGCTATGAGTAAAATTCAAATGTACACTTGTTTCAATGCCAACGAACTGCATGATATAAGAAATCAACTTTTTGATGTTGAATGCCTGAGTCATATAACTGGTGTCAAACATCTCAGAATCATGTGGGGAGTTATGTTATGTTGTTTCCATTATGTTTGCAGTCAGTAGTTTTGAGTAATATTGAAATGTATTCTCTCAATGCCAAAGCACTGCATCCACTGAGAAATCAACTTTTTTATCTTGAATGCCTGTGTGATATAACTGGTATCAAACATCTCAGAATCATCTGGGGAGTTATGTTATGATGTTTCCATCATGTTTGCAGTCAGTACCAATGAGTAAAACTGAAATGTGTACTTCTTTCAATGCCAACGCACTGCATGTTAAGAGAAAACTACTTTTGTATCTTGAACGCCTGAGTGATGTAACTGGTGTCAAACATCTCAGAATCATGTGGGGAGTTATGTTATGATGTTTCCATCATGTTTGAAGTCAGTACCTATGAGTAAAATTGAAATATATCCTTCCTTCAAAGCCAAGGAACAGCCTGCACTGAGAAATCAACTTTTTTATCTTGTATACCTGTGTGATATAACTGATGTCAAACATCTCAGAATCATGTGGGGAGTTATGTTATGTTCTTTCCATTAGGTTTGCAGTCAGTAGTTTTGAGTAATATTGAAATGTATTCTTTCAATGCCAATGCACTGAGTGCACTGAGAAATCAACTTTATTATCTTCAATGCCTGAGTGATATAACTGGTGTCAAACATCTCAGAATCATGTGGGGAGTTATGTTATGTTGTTTCCATTAGGTTTGCAGTCAGTACTTTTGAGTAATATTGAAATGTATTCTTTCAATGCCAATTCCCTGCATGCACTGAGAAATCAACTTTTTTAGTTTGAATGCCTGAGTCATATAACTGGTGTCAAACATCTCAGAATCATGTGGGGAGTTATGTTATTTTGTTTCCATAAGGTTTGCTTAGTTATGTTATGCTGTTTCCATTGTTATTGCAGTCAGTAGTTTTGAGTAATATTGAAATGTATTCTTTCAATGCGAATGCACTGCATGCACTGCTAAATCAACTTTTTTATCTTGAATACCTTTGTGATATAACTGGTGTCAAGCATCTCAGAATCATGTGGGGAGTTATGTTATTTTGTTTCCATAAGGTTTGCTTAGTTATGTTATGCTGTTTCCATTGTTATTGCAGTCAGTAGTTTTGAGTAATATTGAAATGTTTTCTTTCAATGCCAATGCACTGCATGCACTGCTGAATCAACTTTTTTAGCTTGAATACCTTTGTGATATAACTGGTGTCAAGCATCTCAGAATCATGTGGGGAGTAATGCTATGATGTTTCAATCATCTTTGCAGTCAGTAACTATGAGTAAAATTGAAGTGTATACTTCTTTCAATGCCAACGCCCTGCATGTTAAGAGAAAACAACTTTTATATCTTGAACGCCTGAGTGATGTAACTGGTGTCAAACATCTCAGAATCATGTGGGGATTTATGTTATGTTGTTTCCATTAGGTCTGCAGTCAGTAGTTTTGAGTAATATTGAAATGTATTCTTTCAATGCCAATGCACTGAGTGCACTGAGAAATCAACTTTTTTATCTTGTATACCTGTGTGATATGACTGGTGTCAAACATCTCAGAATCATGTGGGGAGTTATGCTATGATGTTTCCATTATGTTTGCAGTCAGTACCTATGAGTCAAATTGAAATTTATACTTCTTTCAAAGCCAACGCCCTGCATGTTAAGAGAAAACAACTTTTTTGTCTTGAACGCCTGTGTGATGTAACTGGTGTCAAACATCTCAGAATAATGTCGGTAGCTATGTTATGCTGTTTCCATTAGGAATGCAGTCAGTAGCTATGAGTAAAATTCAAATGTATACTTGTTTCAATGCCAACGCACTGCATGATATAAGAAATCAACTTTTTGATGTTGAATGCCTGAGTCATATAACTGGTGTCAAACATCTCAGAATCATGTGGGTAGTTATGTTATGTTGTTTCCATTAGGTTTGCAGTCAGCACTTTTGAGTAATATTGAAATGTATTCTCTCAATGCCAATGCACTGCATCCACTGAGAAATGAACTTTTTTACCTTGAATGCCTGTGTGATATAAGTGGTATCAAACATGTCAGAATCATGTGGGGAGTTATGTTATGATGTTTCCATCATGTTTGCAGTCAGTACCAATGAGTAAAATTGAAATGTGTACTTCTTTCAATGCCAACGCACTGCATGTTAAGAGAAAACTACTTTTGTATCTTGAACGCCTGAGTGATGTAACTGGTGTCAAACATTTCAGAATCATGTGGGGAGTTATGTTATGATGTTTCCATTATGTTTGAAGTCAGTACCTATGAGTAAAATTGAAATATATCCTTCCTTCAAAGCCAAGGAACAGCATGCACTGAGAAATCAACTTTTTTATCTTGTATACCTGTGTGATATAACTGATGTCAAACATCTCAGAATCATGTGGGGAGTTATACTATGATGGTTCCATCAGGTTTGCAGTAAGTAGCTGTGAGTAAAATTAAAATGTATACTTGTTTCAATGCCAACGCTCTGCAAGATATAAGAAATCAACTTTTTTATCTTGAATGCCTGAGTGACATAGCTAGCGTCAAACATCTCACAATCATGTGGGGGGTTATGCTACGAAGTTTCCATTAGGTTTGCAGTCAGTAGTTTTGAGTAAAATTGAAATGTATTCTTCTTTCAATTCCAATGCCCTGCATGCACTGAGAAGACAACTTTTTTAGTTTGAATGCCTGAGTGATATAACTGGTGTCAAACATCTCAGAATCATGTGGGTAGTTATGTTATGTTGTTTCCATTAGGTATATTTGAGTAATATTGAAATGTATTAGGTCAGTATATTTGAGTAATATTGAAATGTATTCTCTCAATGCCAATGCACTGCATCCACTGAGAAATCAACTTTTTTACCTTGAATGCCTGTGTCATATAACTGGTATCAAACATCTCAGAATCATGTGGGGAGTTATGTTATGATGTTTCCATCATGTTTGCAGTCAGTACCAATGAGTAAAATTGAAATGTGTACTTCTTTCAATGCCAACGCACTGCATGTTAAGAGAAAACTACTTTTGTATCTTGAACGCCTGAGTGATGTAACTGGTGTTAAACATCTCAGAATCATGTGGGGAGTTAAATTATGATGTTTCCATCATGTTTGAAGTCAGTACCTAGAGTAAAATTGAAATATATCCTTCCTTCAAAGCCAAGGAACAGCCTGCACTGAGAAATCAACTTTTTTATCTTGTATACCTGTGTGATATAACTGATGTCAAACATCTCAGAATCATGTGGGGAGTTATGTTATGTTGTTTCCGTTAGGTCTGCAGTCAGTAGTTTTGAGTAATATTGAAATGTATTCTTTCAATGCCAATGCACTGAGTGCACTGAGAAATCAACTTTTTTATCTTGTATACCTGTGTGTTATGACTAGTGTCAAACATCTCAGAATCATGTGGGGAGTTATGCTATGATGTTTCCATTATGTTTGCAGTCAGTACCTAGGAGTCAAATTGAAATTTATACTTCTTTCAAAGCCAACGCCCTGTATGTTAAGAGAAAACAACTATTTTATCTTGAACGCCTGTGTGATGTAACTGGTGTCAAGCATCTCAGAATAATGTGGGTAGCTATGTTATGCTGTTTCCATTAGGATTGCAGTCAGTAGCTATGAGTAAAATTCAAATGTACACTTGTTTCAATGCCAACGAACTGCATGATATAAGAAATCAACTTTTTGATGTTGAATGCCTGAGTCATATAACTGGTGTCAAACATCTCAGAATCATGTGGGGAGTTATGTTATGTTGTTTCCATTATGTTTGCAGTCAGTAGTTTTGAGTAATATTGAAATGTATTCTCTCAATGCCAAAGCACTGCATGCACTGAGAAATCAACTTTTTTATCTTGAATGCCTGTGTGATATAACTGGTATCAAACATCTCAGAATCATCTGGGGAGTTATGTTATGATGTTTCCATCATGTTTGCAGTCAGTACCAATGAGTAAAACTGAAATGTGTACTTCTTTCAATGCCAACGCACTGCATGTTAAGAGAAAACTACTTTTGTATCTTGAACGCCTGAGTGATGTAACTGGTGTCAAACATCTCAGAATCATGTGGGGAGTTATGTTATGATGTTTCCATCATGTTTGAAGTCAGTACCTATGAGTAAAATTGAAATATATCCTTCCTTCAAAGCCAAGGAACAGCCTGCACTGAGAAATCAACTTTTTTATCTTGTATACCTGTGTGATATAACTGATGTCAAACATCTCAGAATCATGTGGGGAGTTATGTTATGTTCTTTCCATTAGGTTTGCAGTCAGTAGTTTTGAGTAATATTGAAATGTATTCTTTCAATGCCAATGCACTGAGTGCACTGAGAAATCAACTTTATTATCTTCAATGCCTGAGTGATATAACTGGTGTCAAACATCTCAGAATCATGTGGGGAGTTATGTTATGTTGTTTCCATTAGGTTTGCAGTCAGTACTTTTGAGTAATATTGAAATGTATTCTTTCAATGCCAATTCCCTGCATGCACTGAGAAATCAACTTTTTTAGTTTGAATGCCTGAGTCATATAACTGGTGTCAAACATCTCAGAATCATGTGGGGAGTTATGTTATTTTGTTTCCATAAGGTTTGCTTAGTTATGTTATGCTGTTTCCATTGTTATTGCAGTCAGTAGTTTTGAGTAATATTGAAATGTATTCTTTCAATGCCAATGCACTGCATGCACTGCTAAATCAACTTTTTTATCTTGAATACCTTTGTGATATAACTGGTGTCAAGCATCTCAGAATCATGTGGGGAGTTATGTTATTTTGTTTCCATAAGGTTTGCTTAGTTATGTTATGCTGTTTCCATTGTTATTGCAGTCAGTAGTTTTGAGTAATATTGAAATGTTTTCTTTCAATGCCAATGCACTGCATGCACTGCTGAATCAACTTTTTTAGCTTGAATACCTTTGTGATATAACTGGTGTCAAGCATCTCAGAATCATGTGGGGAGTAATGCTATGATGTTTCAATCATCTTTGCAGTCAGTAACTATGAGTAAAATTGAAGTGTATACTTCTTTCAATGCCAACGCCCTGCATGTTAAGAGAAAACAACTTTTATATCTTGAACGCCTGAGTGATGTAACTGGTGTCAAACATCTCAGAATCATGTGGGGATTTATGTTATGTTGTTTCCATTAGGTCTGCAGTCAGTAGTTTTGAGTAATATTGAAATGTATTCTTTCAATGCCAATGCACTGAGTGCACTGAGAAATCAACTTTTTTATCTTGTATACCTGTGTGATATGACTGGTGTCAAACATCTCAGAATCATGTGGGGAGTTATGCTATGATGTTTCCATTATGTTTGCAGTCAGTACCTATGAGTCAAATTGAAATTTATACTTCTTTCAAAGCCAACGCCCTGCATGTTAAGAGAAAACAACTTTTTTGTCTTGAACGCCTGTGTGATGTAACTGGTGTCAAACATCTCAGAATAATGTCGGTAGCTATGTTATGCTGTTTCCATTAGGAATGCAGTCAGTAGCTATGAGTAAAATTCAAATGTATACTTGTTTCAATGCCAACGCACTGCATGATATAAGAAATCAACTTTTTGATGTTGAATGCCTGAGTCATATAACTGGTGTCAAACATCTCAGAATCATGTGGGTAGTTATGTTATGTTGTTTCCATTAGGTTTGCAGTCAGCACTTTTGAGTAATATTGAAATGTATTCTCTCAATGCCAATGCACTGCATCCACTGAGAAATGAACTTTTTTACCTTGAATGCCTGTGTGATATAAGTGGTATCAAACATGTCAGAATCATGTGGGGAGTTATGTTATGATGTTTCCATCATGTTTGCAGTCAGTACCAATGAGTAAAATTGAAATGTGTACTTCTTTCAATGCCAACGCACTGCATGTTAAGAGAAAACTACTTTTGTATCTTGAACGCCTGAGTGATGTAACTGGTGTCAAACATTTCAGAATCATGTGGGGAGTTATGTTATGATGTTTCCATTATGTTTGAAGTCAGTACCTATGAGTAAAATTGAAATATATCCTTCCTTCAAAGCCAAGGAACAGCATGCACTGAGAAATCAACTTTTTTATCTTGTATACCTGTGTGATATAACTGATGTCAAACATCTCAGAATCATGTGGGGAGTTATACTATGATGGTTCCATCAGGTTTGCAGTAAGTAGCTGTGAGTAAAATTAAAATGTATACTTGTTTCAATGCCAACGCTCTGCAAGATATAAGAAATCAACTTTTTTATCTTGAATGCCTGAGTGACAGAGCTGGCGTCAAACATCTCAGAATCATGTGGGGGGTTATGCTACGAAGTTTCCATTAGGTTTGCAGTCAGTAGTTTTGAGTAAAATTGAAATGTATTCTTCTTTCAATTCCAATGCCCTGCATGCACTGAGAAGACAACTTTTTTAGTTTGAATGCCTGAGTGATATAACTGGTGTCAAACATCTCAGAATCATGTGGGTATGTATGTTATGTTGTTTCCATTAGGTATATTTGAGTAATATTGAAATGTATTAGGTCAGTATATTTGAGTAATATTGAAATGTATTCTCTCAATGCCAATGCACTGCATCCACTGAGAAATCAACTTTTTTACCTTGAATGCCTGTGTCATATAACTGGTATCAAACATCTCAGAATCATGTGGGGAGTTATGTTATGATGTTTCCATCATGTTTGCAGTCAGTACCAATGAGTAAAATTGAAATGTGTACTTCTTTCAATGCCAACGCACTGCATGTTAAGAGAAAACTACTTTTGTATCTTGAACGCCTGAGTGATGTAACTGGTGTTAAACATCTCAGAATCATGTGGGGAGTTATATTATGATGTTTCCATCATGTTTGAAGTCAGTACCTATGAGTAAAATTGAAATATATCCTTCCTTCAAAGCCAAGGAACAACCTGCACTGAGAAATCAACTTTTTTATCTTGTATACCTGTGTGATATAACTGATGTCAAACATCTCAGAATCATGTGGGGAGTTATGTTATGTTGTTTCCATTAGGTCTGCAGTCAGTAGTTTTGAGTAATATTGAAATGTATTCATTCAATGCCAATGCACTGAGTGCACTGAGAAATCAACTTTTTTATCTTGTATACCTGTGTGTTATGACTAGTGTCAAACATCTCAGAATCATGTGGGGAGTTATGCTATGATGTTTCCATTATGTTTGCAGTCAGTACCTAGGAGTCAAATTGAAATTTATACTTCTTTCAAAGCCAACGCCCTGTATGTTAAGAGAAAACAACTATTTTATCTTGAACGCCTGTGTGATGTAACTGGTGTCAAGCATCTCAGAATAATGTGGGTAGCTATGTTATGCTGTTTCCATTAGGATTGCAGTCAGTAGCTATGAGTAAAATTCAAATGTATACTTGTTTCAATGCCAACGCACTGCATGATATAAGAAATCAACTTTTTGATGTTGAATGCCTGAGTCATATAACTGGTGTCAAACATCTCAGAATCATGTGGGTAGTTATGTTATGTTGTTTCCATTAGGTTTGCAGTCAGCACTTTTGAGTAATATTGAAATGTATTCTCTCAATGCCAATGCACTGCATCCACTGAGAAATGAACTTTTTTACCTTGAATGCCTGTGTGATATAAGTGGTATCAAACATGTCAGAATCATGTGGGGAGTTATGTTATGATGTTTCCATCATGTTTGCAGTCAGTACCAATGAGTAAAATTGAAATGTGTACTTCTTTCAATGCCAACGCACTGCATGTTAAGAGAAAACTACTTTTGTATCTTGAACGCCTGAGTGATGTAACTGGTGTCAAACATTTCAGAATCATGTGGGGAGTTATGTTATGATGTTTCCATTATGTTTGAAGTCAGTACCTATGAGTAAAATTGAAATATATCCTTCCTTCAAAGCCAAGGAACAGCATGCACTGAGAAATCAACTTTTTTATCTTGTATACCTGTGTGATATAACTGATGTCAAACATCTCAGAATCATGTGGGGAGTTATGTTATGTTGTTTCCATTAGGTTTGCAGTCAGTAGTTTTGAGTAATATTGAAATGTATTACCTCAATACCAATGCTCTGCATGCACTGAGAAATCAACTTTTCTATCTTGAATACCTGTGTGATATAACTGGTGTCAAACATCTCAGAATCATGTGGGGAGTTATATACTGATGGTTCCATCAGGTTTGCAGTCAGTAGCTGTGAGTAAAATTAAAATGTATACTTGTTTCAATGCCAACGCACTGCAAGATATAAGAAATCAACTTTTTTATCTTGAATGCCTGAGTGACATAGCTAGCGTCAAACATCTCACAATCATGTGGGGGGTTATGCTACGAAGTTTCCATTAGGTTTGCAGTCAGTAGTTTTGAGTAAAATTGAAATGTATTCTTCTTTCAATTCCAATGCCCTGCATGCACTGAGAAGACAACTTTTTTAGTTTGAATGCCTGAGTGATATAACTGGTGTCAAACATCTCAGAATCATGTGGGTAGTTATGTTATGTTGTTTCCATTAGGTATATTTGAGTAATATTGAAATGTATTAGGTCAGTATATTTGAGTAATATTGAAATGTATTCTCTCAATGCCAATGCACTGCATCCACTGAGAAATCAACTTTTTTACCTTGAATGCCTGTGTCATATAACTGGTATCAAACATCTCAGAATCATGTGGGGAGTTATGTTATGATGTTTCCATCATGTTTGCAGTCAGTACCGATGAGTAAAATTGAAATGTGTACTTCTTTCAATGCCAACGCACTGCATGTTAAGAGAAAACTACTTTTGTATCTTGAACGCCTGAGTGATGTAACTGGTGTTAAACATCTCAGAATCATGTGGGGAGTTATATTATGATGTTTCCATCATGTTTGAAGTCAGTACCTATGAGTAAAATTGAAATATATCCTTCCTTCAAAGCCAAGGAACAGCCTGCACTGAGAAATCAACTTTTTTATCTTGTATACCTGTGTGATATAACTGATGTCAAACATCTCAGAATCATGTGGGGAGTTATGTTATGTTGTTTCCATTAGGTCTGCAGTCAGTAGTTTTGAGTAATATTGAAATGTATTCTTTCAATGCCAATGCACTGAGTGCACTGAGAAATCAACTTTTTTATCTTGTATACCTGTGTGTTATGACTAGTGTCAAACATCTCAGAATCATGTGGGGAGTTATGCTATGATGTTTCCATTATGTTTGCAGTCAGTACCTAGGAGTCAAATTGAAATTTATACTTCTTTCAAAGCCAACGCCCTGTATGTTAAGAGAAAACAACTATTTTATCTTGAACGCCTGTGTGATGTAACTGGTGTCAAGCATCTCAGAATAATGTGGGTAGCTATGTTATGCTGTTTCCATTAGGATTGCAGTCAGTAGCTATGAGTAAAATTCAAATGTACACTTGTTTCAATGCCAACGCACTGCATGATATAAGAAATCAACTTTTTGATGTTGAATGCCTGAGTCATATAACTGGTGTCAAACATCTCAGAATCATGTGGGGAGTTATGTTATGTTGTTTCCATTATGTTTGCAGTCAGTAGTTTTGAGTAATATTGAAATGTATTCTCTCAATGCCAAAGCACTGCATGCACTGAGAAATCAACTTTTTTATCTTGAATGCCTGTGTGATATAACTGGTATCAAACATCTCAGAATCATCTGGGGAGTTATGTTATGATGTTTCCATCATGTTTGCAGTCAGTACCAATGAGTAAAACTGAAATGTGTACTTCTTTCAATGCCAACGCACTGCATGTTAAGAGAAAACTACTTTTGTATCTTGAACGCCTGAGTGATGTAACTGGTGTCAAACATCTCAGAATCATGTGGGGAGTTATGTTATGATGTTTCCATCATGTTTGAAGTCAGTACCTATGAGTAAAATTGAAATATATCCTTCCTTCAAAGCCAAGGAACAGCCTGCACTGAGAAATCAACTTTTTTATCTTGTATACCTGTGTGATATAACTGATGTCAAACATCTCAGAATCATGTGGGGAGTTATGTTATGTTCTTTCCATTAGGTTTGCAGTCAGTAGTTTTGAGTAATATTGAAATGTATTCTTTCAATGCCAATGCACTGAGTGCACTGAGAAATCAACTTTATTATCTTCAATGCCTGAGTGATATAACTGGTGTCAAACATCTCAGAATCATGTGGGGAGTTATGTTATGTTGTTTCCATTAGGTTTGCAGTCAGTACTTTTGAGTAATATTGAAATGTATTCTTTCAATGCCAATTCCCTGCATGCACTGAGAAATCAACTTTTTTAGTTTGAATGCCTGAGTCATATAACTGGTGTCAAACATCTCAGAATCATGTGGGGAGTTATGTTATTTTGTTTCCATAAGGTTTGCTTAGTTATGTTATGCTGTTTCCATTGTTATTGCAGTCAGTAGTTTTGAGTAATATTGAAATGTATTCTTTTAATGCCAATGCACTGCATGCACTGCTAAATCAACTTTTTTATCTTGAATACCTTTGTGATATAACTGGTGTCAAGCATCTCAGAATCATGTGGGGAGTTATGTTATTTTGTTTCCATAAGGTTTGCTTAGTTATGTTATGCTGTTTCCATTGTTATTGCAGTCAGTAGTTTTGAGTAATATTGAAATGTATTCTTTCAATGCCAATGCACTGCATGCACTGCTAAATCAACTTTTTTATCTTGAATACCTTTGTGATATAACTGGTGTCAAGCATCTCAGAATCATGTGGGGAGTAATGCTATGATGTTTCAATCATCTTTGCAGTCAGTAACTATGAGTAAAATTGAAGTGTATACTTCTTTCAATGCCAACGCCCTGCATGTTAAGAGAAAACAACTTTGATATCTTGAACGCCTGAGTGATGTAACTGGTGTCAAACATCTCAGAATCATGTGGGGATTTATGTTATGTTGTTTCCATTAGGTCTGCAGTCAGTAGTTTTGAGTAATATTGAAATGTATTCTTTCAATGCCAATGCACTGAGTGCACTGAGAAATCAACTTTTTTATCTTGTATACCTGTGTGATATGACTGGTGTCAAACATCTCAGAATCATGTGGGGAGTTATGCTATGATGTTTCCATTATGTTTGCAGTCAGTACCTATGAGTCAAATTGAAATTTATACTTCTTTCAAAGCCAACGCCCTGCATGTTAAGAGAAAACAACTTTTTTCTCTTGAACGCCTGTGTGATGTAACTGGTGTCAAACATCTCAGAATAATGTCGGTAGCTATGTTATGCTGTTTCCATTAGGAATGCAGTCAGTAGCTATGAGTAAAATTCAAATGTATACTTGTTTCAATGCCAACGCACTGCATGATATAAGAAATCAACTTTTTGATGTTGAATGCCTGAGTCATATAACTGGTGTCAAACATCTCAGAATCATGTGGGTAGTTATGTTATGTTGTTTCCATTAGGTTTGCAGTCAGCACTTTTGAGTAATATTGAAATGTATTCTCTCAATGCCAATGCACTGCATGCACTGAGAAATGAACTTTTTTACCTTGAATGCCTGTGTGATATAAGTGGTATCAAACATGTCAGAATCATGTGGGGAGTTATGTTATGATGTTTCCATCATGTTTGCAGTCAGTACCAATGAGTAAAATTGAAATGTGTACTTCTTTCAATGCCAACGCACTGCATGTTAAGAGAAAACTACTTTTGTATCTTGAACGCCTGAGTGATGTAACTGGTGTCAAACATTTCAGAATCATGTGGGGAGTTATGTTATGATGTTTCCATTATGTTTGAAGTCAGTACCTATGAGTAAAATTGAAATATATCCTTCCTTCAAAGCCAAGGAACAGCCTGCACTGAGAAATCAACTTTTTTATCTTGTATACCTGTGTGATATAACTGATGTCAAACATCTCAGAATCATGTGGGGAGTTATGTTATGTTGTTTCCATTAGGTCTGCAGTCAGTAGTTTTGAGTAATATTGAAATGTATTCTTTCAATGCCAATGCACTGAGTGCACTGAGAAATCAACTTTTTTATCTTGTATACCTGTGTGTTATGACTAGTGTCAAACATCTCAGAATCATGTGGGGAGTTATGCTATGATGTTTCCATTATGTTTGCAGTCAGTACCTAGGAGTCAAATTGAAATTTATACTTCTTTCAAAGCCAACGCCCTGTATGTTAAGAGAAAACAACTATTTTATCTTGAACGCCTGTGTGATGTAACTGGTGTCAAGCATCTCAGAATAATGTGGGTAGCTATGTTATGCTGTTTCCATTAGGATTGCAGTCAGTAGCTATGAGTAAAATTCAAATGTATACTTGTTTCAATGCCAACGCACTGCATGATATAAGAAATCAACTTTTTGATGTTGAATGCCTGAGTCATATAACTGGTGTCAAACATCTCAGAATCATGTGGGTAGTTATGTTATGTTGTTTCCATTAGGTTTGCAGTCAGCACTTTTGAGTAATATTGAAATGTATTCTCTCAATGCCAATGCACTGCATCCACTGAGAAATGAACTTTTTTACCTTGAATGCCTGTGTGATATAAGTGGTATCAAACATGTCAGAATCATGTGGGGAGTTATGTTATGATGTTTCCATCATGTTTGCAGTCAGTACCAATGAGTAAAATTGAAATGTGTACTTCTTTCAATGCCAAAGCACTGCATGTTAAGAGAAAACTACTTTTGTATCTTGAACGCCTGAGTGATGTAACTGGTGTCAAACATTTCAGAATCATGTGGGGAGTTATGTTATGATGTTTCCATTATGTTTGAAGTCAGTACCTATAAGTAAAATTGAAATATATCCTTCCTTCAAAGCCAAGGAACAGCATGCACTGAGAAATCAACTTTTTTATCTTGTATACCTGTGTGATATAACTGATGTCAAACATCTCAGAATCATGTGGGGAGTTATGTTATGTTGTTTCCATTAGGTTTGCAGTCAGTAGTTTTGAGTAATATTGAAATGTATTACCTCAATACCAATGCTCTGCATGCACTGAGAAATCAACTTTTCTATCTTGAATACCTGTGTGATATAACTGGTGTCAAACATCTCAGAATCATGTGGGGAGTTATATACTGATGGTTCCATCAGGTTTGCAGTCAGTAGCTGTGAGTAAAATTAAAATGTATACTTGTTTCAATGCCAACGCACTGCAAGATATAAGAAATCAACTTTTTTATCTTGAATGCCTGAGTGACATAGCTAGCGTCAAACATCTCACAATCATGTGGGGGGTTATGCTACGAAGTTTCCATTAGGTTTGCAGTCAGTAGTTTTGAGTAAAATTGAAATGTATTCTTCTTTCAATTCCAATGCCCTGCATGCACTGAGAAGACAACTTTTTTAGTTTGAATGCCTGAGTGATATAACTGGTGTCAAACATCTCAGAATCATGTGGGTAGTTATGTTATGTTGTTTCCATTAGGTATATTTGAGTAATATTGAAATGTATTAGGTCAGTATATTTGAGTAATATTGAAATGTATTCTCTCAATGCCAATGCACTGCATCCACTGAGAAATCAACTTTTTTACCTTGAATGCCTGTGTCATATAACTGGTATCAAACATCTCAGAATCATGTGGGGAGTTATGTTATGATGTTTCCATCATGTTTGCAGTCAGTACCAATGAGTAAAATTGAAATGTGTACTTCTTTCAATGCCAACGCACTGCATGTTAAGAGAAAACTACTTTTGTATCTTGAACGCCTGAGTGATGTAACTGGTGTTAAACATCTCAGAATCATGTGGGGAGTTATATTATGATGTTTCCATCATGTTTGAAGTCAGTACCTATGAGTAAAATTGAAATATATCCTTCCTTCAAAGCCAAGGAACAGCCTGCACTGAGAAATCAACTTTTTTATCTTGTATACCTGTGTGATATAACTGATGTCAAACATCTCAGAATCATGTGGGGAGTTATGTTATGTTGTTTCCATTAGGTCTGCAGTCAGTAGTTTTGAGTAATATTGAAATGTATTCTTTCAATGCCAATGCACTGAGTGCACTGAGAAATCAACTTTTTTATCTTGTATACCTGTGTGTTATGACTAGTGTCAAACATCTCAGAATCATGTGGGGAGTTATGCTATGATGTTTCCATTATGTTTGCAGTCAGTACCTAGGAGTCAAATTGAAATTTATACTTCTTTCAAAGCCAACGCCCTGTATGTTAAGAGAAAACAACTATTTTATCTTGAACGCCTGTGTGATGTAACTGGTGTCAAGCATCTCAGAATAATGTGGGTAGCTATGTTATGCTGTTTCCATTAGGATTGCAGTCAGTAGCTATGAGTAAAATTCAAATGTACACTTGTTTCAATGCCAACGCACTGCATGATATAAGAAATCAACTTTTTGATGTTGAATGCCTGAGTCATATAACTGGTGTCAAACATCTCAGAATCATGTGGGGAGTTATGTTATGTTGTTTCCATTATGTTTGCAGTCAGTAGTTTTGAGTAATATTGAAATGTATTCTCTCAATGCCAAAGCACTGCATGCACTGAGAAATCAACTTTTTTATCTTGAATGCCTGAGTCATATAACTGGTGTCAAACATCTCAGAATCATGTGGGGAGTTATGTTATGATGTTTCCATCATGTTTGCAGTCAGTACCAATGAGTAAAACTGAAATGTGTACTTCTTTCAATGCCAACGCACTGCATGTTAAGAGAAAACTACTTTTGTATCTTGAACGCCTGAGTGATGTAACTGGTGTCAAACATCTCAGAATCATGTGGGGAGTTATGTTATGATGTTTCCATCATGTTTGAAGTCAGTACCTATGAGTAAAATTGAAATATATCCTTCCTTCAAAGCCAAGGAACAGCCTGCACTGAGAAATCAACTTTTTTATCTTGTATACCTGTGTGATATAACTGATGTCAAACATCTCAGAATCATGTGGGGAGTTATGTTATGTTCTTTCCATTAGGTTTGCAGTCAGTAGTTTTGAGTAATATTGAAATGTATTCTTTCAATGCCAATGCACTGAGTGCACTGAGAAATCAACTTTATTATCTTCAATGCCTGAGTGATATAACTGGTGTCAAACATCTCAGAATCATGTGGGGAGTTATGTTATGTTGTTTCCATTAGGTTTGCAGTCAGTACTTTTGAGTAATATTGAAATGTATTCTTTCAATGCCAATTCCCTGCATGCACTGAGAAATCAACTTTTTTAGTTTGAATGCCTGAGTCATATAACTGGTGTCAAACATCTCAGAATCATGTGGGGAGTTATGTTATTTTGTTTCCATAAGGTTTGCTTAGTTATGTTATGCTGTTTCCATTGTTATTGCAGTCAGTAGTTTTGAGTAATATTGAAATGTATTCTTTTAATGCCAATGCACTGCATGCACTGCTAAATCAACTTTTTTATCTTGAATACCTTTGTGATATAACTGGTGTCAAGCATCTCAGAATCATGTGGGGAGTTATGTTATTTTGTTTCCATAAGGTTTGCTTAGTTATGTTATGCTGTTTCCATTGTTATTGCAGTCAGTAGTTTTGAGTAATATTGAAATGTATTCTTTCAATGCCAATGCACTGCATGCACTGCTAAATCAACTTTTTTATCTTGAATACCTTTGTGATATAACTGGTGTCAAGCATCTCAGAATCATGTGGGGAGTAATGCTATGATGTTTCAATCATCTTTGCAGTCAGTAACTATGAGTAAAATTGAAGTGTATACTTCTTTCAATGCCAACGCCCTGCATGTTAAGAGAAAACAACTTTGATATCTTGAACGCCTGAGTGATGTAACTGGTGTCAAACATCTCAGAATCATGTGGGGATTTATGTTATGTTGTTTCCATTAGGTCTGCAGTCAGTAGTTTTGAGTAATATTGAAATGTATTCTTTCAATGCCAATGCACTGAGTGCACTGAGAAATCAACTTTTTTATCTTGTATACCTGTGTGATATGACTGGTGTCAAACATCTCAGAATCATGTGGGGAGTTATGCTATGATGTTTCCATTATGTTTGCAGTCAGTACCTATGAGTCAAATTGAAATTTATACTTCTTTCAAAGCCAACGCCCTGCATGTTAAGAGAAAACAACTTTTTTGTCTTGAACGCCTGTGTGATGTAACTGGTGTCAAACATCTCAGAATAATGTCGGTAGCTATGTTATGCTGTT